>NW_028263383.1:11977500-12270000 GCF_051168715.1 Poecilia mexicana | reverse complement strand
GAAAACAATGTTTCCCTCTCCTTCAGCTTCACATAAAATCCCAATAAAATGTTGAACATTCTAGTGGTATCATAGCACAAACTTAAAAATTACTACGAATGATAATTTCGCAAAGGTCGTATATGTCCGATGGATAACTAGAAACTCCAAATGCTTGAGGAGGTGGTATAAGAAGTTAATGCAGAATAGTTAATGTAATATATAATGCATCAGCAGAAAGTCTAAGAGTTTAAAGCTGGAGAGAATAAATGGCTTCCTCAAGCTGAGAATGTGCTGTTTGCTTCAATTGACACGGTTTTGGTTACATTGGATGAAGAAAATGAGGAGGAGGATCAGACCTTGGCCTTCAGTGTCCAGGTTACTGTGCCCTCCACTAATTTAGTCACACACACACACACATGCACGCACGCACGCACGCACGCACACACACACACACACACACACACACACAGGGAGAACCGTGCTGTAATCTGGGAGGCAGGAAACAAAGGGCCTCGTTAATGCAGAGACTCGCATGGGCCTTTGATGTGGAGCCAAGCCATTCACTCCTCGTTCCTTGCACACACACACACACACACACACACACACACCCCCCACACACACAGAATGTCAGACACATGCACAAGTGCCTTTTACCACAGAACGAAGCAAAATGCTAAAAAGAGAATAATCTGCCTGTGTCGAGGCAACGTGGCTGCTATTTAAAGCTTCTTGTATAAGATCTAAACCAACACGCTTATAAGCCACAAAGCGACCCGACTCTTTCCTATTACACATTCTTGCCCCGGTATTATGATACCAGTTCCCATCATTGCCCCTTTACTTTACTAATCACATTACTAACATGTCATCAGCATCGGAAAGTCAGAGCTGTAAATTATTAGTGAATAGTTGAATTAGTCATTACATCTCACTGAGACTATTTTCCAACTTACAAAAGTGTGGATGAATGATGCACAAACACTCTGGTTTAATAAAAAAGCTGCATTTTGTTTGTTATGCAGAAGGAGTTCAAGTCCTGCCAGCAGATGTTGCAGAGCTGCAGACGTCGTCGACGACATCGGGTCGTCCTGACGCAGGATGAGCTGCAGCCAGCGTTGGATAGTAACTAGTTACATTTGCTTGAGTAACTTTTTTTTTTTTTTAATTGTACTTTTAGGAATGTTTTTATTACGCGCTACTCTTTCCTTTAACTTGAGTAATTTTATCACAAAGTATCTCTTCTCTGACTTGAGTAAAGTTTCTGTATTTTCTACCCACTGAATGAAAATCAAACATGTTTTAACCAGAAACTCACCAGACTCAGACACACAGCTGCAGCGTCTGTTACAGTTTCTGAAGTTTTTTATTGAAAGAAACTGATTTAGAAACATTTTATTTTGCCTGATTTTGTTAATTTCTTTCCTTATATGATTTATTGTCAGTTTGGTTCTTAAAATACATCATCGTCTGATGATGTAATTTTTAAATATTAAAAGACTGACAATGTGATCAGTTACTCAGTTCTGAAATAGACGTTATATCACATACATTTTTACTCTTCAGTAAATTACTGAACGGTGTAACAACTGGCTCAAGGTCATAACAAAAACGGGAAACCATGCAGAGGTCAAAGTGCAGAAAAGGGAACATTTATAAGCAAAAACTACAATGGATTGTGAAAGTCAGTATCAGTGGCATAATGACTTGGATTTGCATTACTACATTTTACTTTTACTTGAGTAAAAATATGTTTAAATAGTGCTACTCTTACTTGAGTACAATTTCTGATTTCTCTGCCACCTCTGGCTGCAGCAATGCAAAAACACCAAGAACTTACCACATTTTGGTTTAGTTTCTCGAGAAAATATCATTGTTAAAAAGACTAAATCATCTTACAAATAACTGTTCTGTAATATTAATGTTATTTTAATGTTAATGAAAAAGTATTAGCTCCACTGGCAGATTATTTAATTTATAGCAACATGTTTTTCCCAAGTTATAAGTGAAATAATCTGCCAGTGTAACTAGAACTTTTTCATCAATATTAAGGAATTATTCATTTAAAACAAGCTCCTACATCCTGCTGAAAAGTTAAATGCAAGTTAGTTTTGTCCTATTTCATATGTGCGAAGATGTTTGCACTAGAAGTTAAACCCAAAATACTTGGCAAGATTTGATGTGTTTCTCGTGTCCAATCAAATGATTTTCCATTTATTTTAATGTATTTGTCCTTGAAAAATATGGTCCAAGATCTTCTGATGACTACCATAAGAGATTCTGCTGTTATTTATGCTTTTTAAGAGGTCAGTCCCATTTCTCATATATTTTGAAGCAGAAAGCTTCAGCTGTTTGGTTAATGTGGCCTTGCTGTTGTTTTCCTCTGCAGAACCAACCTGATATTAGTGGTCTGCGTGTTCGCCGCAGCCAGAGAGGCCTGCCTCTGTCCGATCATGGTTCTGCCCAAAGCCTCTCATCAAAGGAAACAGGACATTCACAGTAGCCTCAATGAGTCCCTTGCTGGTCCTGTTCAGTTCCTCTGTTGGGTTTCACTGATTCCCACTTTACTAGTTTTGTGTTCCTAACTGGTATCAAACTTTTGGGGTCTGTCTCTGCGTTAATAAAGCAAGAACATAACTTTTGTTTTCTTTTCAGTTTCATGGTGATAAGAAGTAAATCCCAACACAATTTTAAGTAAATATTTTAGACGGAGTATCAGGCGACATCAGGCGAGAATCATTCTATAATACCAGGAATCGTTAAATAATACAAGAACTTGAAGAAATGAATAATAATGACAGTAATAATAATATTATTAGGTATGAGACTTTAATGTGTTAATTTCAATGTACTAATTTTGATAAATTTTCAACGCTTTTAATTTATTAAAATGCAGTTAATAAAATTTTTTTCCACCCAGAAGTTCTGTCTGGAACCTTTGTATTTGCTCGTTTCTGGTACACCGGTAAATCTGACGCACATAAAACACCAAACAACAGCGATGGGCGACAAAGCGGATCCTCTCGGCCCGCCGTGAGTTAATTTCTGCTTCTAAACCGATCCAATGGGACGCTGGGAAAAACTGCTGCTTTCGAATTGAGCTAAAAGGAGTTAGCCTTTCAGCTACTCCAGTCTAAAATAGCATCTCAGTGCTAAAAGGAGTTAGCCTTTCAGCTACTCCAGTCTAAAATAGCATCTCAGTGCTAAAAGGAGTTAGCCTTTCAGCTACTCCAGTCTAAAATAGCATCTCAGTGCTAAAAGGAGTTAGCCTTTCAGCTACTCCAGTCTAAAATAGCATCTCAGTGCTAAAAGGAGTTAGCCTTTCAGCTACTCCAGTCTAAAATAGCATCTCAGTGCTAAACATACAGCAGCAGCGCAGACGCTAATGCTAGCATGAATGAGCAGACTGTGTTCCTGAAATAAAATATGATTTTTTGGGGGCCACCCGTAAAAACTAATACAAAGTTCTCTACCCACCTTTGTGTAATACTAAGATAAATAAAAGTTTTAATGTACCTGTTCTGTTAGGAACGAGGCGAGAGGTGGTGCCAAGTGGCTTGTTTATTGTTGTCATAGCAACTGCTTGCCAAGATGGCGGTCAGAAAGTTCATGAAAGTGTGACATAACATGTGAACTACGAATTAGTTGTATAATTTATTATTTTGTATCGAATTATAATTAATTTCTAATTAGAACACTTAAGATACTTAATGGATTAAGCCAGTAGAAGATGGATGGATGCTTAATGATTATATTTAATATATGTTTTAGTGCTTTCAGCTTCACCTTTACAGTTTTTTTCTTATTTTTCTTTTTTAGTGTATTTTAAACGCCTTAGATGAGCAATGCTAGCAGCAAATCCACATTTGCTTTCTGACAATCTGACTTCACTCCTGTTGTCTTTTCTAACCTTTCATGAAACCAGAAAGTTTAAAGCTGCAACTGAGGCAAATCTCAACATTTATCTCTGGCGGGTCCATCTTTACTCGCTTGCTAAGAGGCTGGAAAATGTGGAAGCCTCTTTTTAACTGGGTTTTCTTAGTGGAGCTAGCCATGCAGATGGTCCGGTATGAGTCTGTGATGGGAGCAGGCCAGAGGCTGTGGGTGGTCACGTCCTCAGCGAAGCTGTGGGCAGACCGAAGGACAGTCAGCAAAGCTTTCACATAAACTCACATCCACAGCTGGATAGTTACTTTTTGGGAAAAAAATATTTTTAGTAATATTTTTACTATGATGAACATTTTACTTTTACTTGAATAATGAAGAACTTGTTTTAAGCAATTCACATAAACTCACATCCACAGCTGGATAGTTACTTTTTGGGAAAAAAATATTTTTAGTAATATTTTTACTATGATGAACATTTTACTTTTACTTGAATAATGAAGAACTTGTTTTAAGCAAAACTTAATCTGACACACATATGCAGCTTATGTTAAAGTTTCATAAGTTTTACATTGAAAAAGCTTATTTGGAAAAAAGCTTGTTTTGTTATTTTATGGTGATTTTTATATGAATTATTTTGATCTTTAAGATACCAAAATGTCCACATTTTGATGTAATTTTTACATATTAAATGACGTTTTAAACAATTACTCAGCATGTCGAATTGCTGCTTTTTACCTTTACCTGAGTAATTTTATTATGCAGCATTTTTACTTTTACTTGAGTAAAACTTCTGGATTTTCTTCCCACTGAATGAAAATCAAACATGTTTTAACCAAAAGTTCACCAGACTCAGACTTATTAAAGTTCCTGAAGTTTTTATTGACAGAAACTGATTTAAAACCATTCTTTTAGTTATTTTTTTTGTTACTTATTTGAGTTATTGTCATTTTGGTCCTGAAACACTAAATTTCCACTTAGATTTATATTTTGGTCCGTCTGATGATGTAATTTTTAACTGATTGATAATTTCATGGACAGATACTTTTTACTTTTACGTGAATAAAAATATGTTGACGTAGTTCCATTCTAACTTGAGTATAATTTTGAATTACTCTGTTCATATTCCTGCAGTGATAAACCTGCATTACGTTTTATTTGAATAATTTATCCATGCGTTTTGTTGTGTTTGAGCTTGTAAAGCAGTAACTGTGTAAACGTGTGCCAGCAGCCAGTTAAAGTAGCTGCATGTGTTCTGTGGGAGGGACCTACATGAAAGCACACACACTCTGTTAAACTCAGCTGCCACACACGCTAAAAACCTCAGCTGTGCCATTCACCTACAATAAGGGTCAAAACTAAAACTCAATCCAAATTACAGCCTCCACAGATCCTCCATTGTGTTCGCTCTTCTTCAGTCTTTTTTGTATTTCATGGGAAAAGAAAAGAAAAGATGTCACCAACCCAGGGAGATCAGAGCAGTCGCAAACTGAGCCTCCATTTGGGCTGATGGCAGGCCTATTAAATGTGCGCATCCACAGCGGTTTCTTTCTAGTGGTGAGTAGGCGGCTCGCAGTCCTGCAGTTGACGGTTAGCAGCCGATTCTGGGATCGGTTTTTCCGCAGCAGCAGGACTGATGTGGCCGGGAGGAGGATGTGGATTCCTGTGATGGATCATTGTTTAGGTTTGGGGAGTGGGTGTGTGTGTGTGTGTGTGTGTGTGTGTGTGTGTGTGTGTGTGTGTGTGTGTGTGTGTTTCCACACAGCCTCACTCAGTCAGAGAAAGAGGGATTCAAGATCAGACCCACAGATTTACAAACAAACATCTGCAATGAAACAATTTGGTTTGCAATTTGAAGTTTTATTTTAACGATGGAAATGAGAGTCGGTGGACAAAAATGTGAAATAATTTCCAAATCAACTTATTATCCTGTCAAACGAATTTGTAATCCTTGAACTATTTCACGATTTCTTGCGTTTCAACCACAGGATTGAATTGTAATTTATTGGGATTTTTTGGATGCTCAGGATTCTGGGCTGGAGGAAAATAATAAATGATTTAATACATTTTTATTAGAAATAATAAAAAATGTTACATGGAATTCAAGGTGCAATGTTTTGGGGTAAATGTCACATTTTATTTAATTTTATTTTTGTATATTACAGCAGGGGCGTCCAAAGTGTGGCGCGGGGGCCACTGTTGTCCCTTTGAGTTTGTGTGGCCCCCCACTGCAGTTCCACTCTTTGTTAAATCGAATAAGAAGAATTAGAAAACTAGATGTTTTTCTTTTAATACAGCAAACGAGCAGCTTTGATTAAATGTTACTGAGTTAATAACCTGAATTTGGAGATTTTTTGAAACTTAAAACAATAAAATGCTCTGCAGCTGATAATCAGGACTTAATGCTTTCAGAGTTGAGTAACTAGTTACATTTAATCGACTTACTTGAGTAATGAATAACAAACTTGTTTTAACAAAACTTCACCAGACACACCAGCAGTTTATGTTAAAGCTTTATATTGAAACAAAAAAAGATTTAGAAAAAAAGTTTTATGACATTTATATGAATTATTTTCATTTTGACCTTTAAAATACCAACATTTCTGCATAACTTTACATTTTATTTAATCTAACGAAACTTTTTTACTCTTACTCGAGTCATTTCTTGGACGGATACTTTTCACTCTTACTGTCCCACCTCTGAATGCAGCCAATAAGAAACTGACAAAGAATCAATAAAAACAATAATATAAAGGTATTAAACTTATCTAACACCATACGTAGTGTATGTTTAGAGGTATAATTTATTTGATCTTTTTTGAAGTATTTTCCTGTCCTCATTTGTGCTGGTTTCCTCTGAATGTTGGGCGTTTTGTTGGCCAGATTTTTGTTTTCTTGCTTCCCCTGCTGCTGGTCAGGTGGCCGCTCTCCGCTGCAGAGGGAGCTAGACTGACCTCTTGAGGAACATGAAGGGAACTAATGACACCAGGCAGCTGCTTCGGTTTGCTGCAGCTTAAAGCCTAAACCAGAGGAAACACATGAGAATCAAACTCTGAGCTGATTTAGTCATTTAATACAAGAGAAAAATAAAGATTGTTTTGTGTTTTTGCATCAGAAATCAGAATTCACTCTCACCCAGAATGAGAAAGCACATTATTCAGCCGTTCCAGACTTCACATCTGGGTTTGATCACTAAATCTTTTCAATACTTTTCAGTTTTTTTTACTTTTCTCTGCAAATGAATGGAGATGTGGCGTATGAAACAGTAAACCCCTGGATTTATGGGCCATTTTACTACGGCTGGAAGGCTAATGTAGGACATACTTACACATCTTTTTTTTGCTGCGACTTGTGTCGCATGAGATGTTATTGACGCCAGAAGAGTTACGACTCTGGGCCGCTCGGGAGGCCGATTAACCGGGGTTGAGAAAACCTGGCTTATCCACTGAACTGATTTTTAAACAGCCTGTTTTTGACTGGGTGAGTTTTATGATCCAAACTAAAGACTCTTTAAAACCCACTTAAAACAGGCTGCATGGCTGTAGAATCCGCATTAGCATCGGCTTTAAAAGACAGCAGGGGTCTGAGTTTCTTTAAACATTTGGAGAGTTTGGTCATGATGGGGACCTCATGATGGTTAAATACTCATGATGGGGACCATCTTTGGAAAAAGGTTTTAAAAATTGCAACAAATCTGAAAGAATCATTGCAGAGGAGGAAGAGCCTCCAAAAATATACTCAGTAAAGCCACTTCAACATTGATATTTTAAAGATCAAAATGAAAATAATTCACATAAATATCACTATAAAATAACAAAATCAGACAAAACATTTTTCTACATCAGTTTCTTTCAATATAAAACTTATAAAACTTTAACATAAACTGCTGGTGCAGTTTAACAAGTTTGTTCTTCATGACTCAAGTAAAAGCAGAAAGTACAGCGAAGTAAAAATACTTCTAAAAGTATGTTTCCCCCCAAAAGTTACTCAAGTAAATGTAACTAGCAGAGGAAGCAGAGTAGCCAACAATGATACTCAAGTCAGAGTATCACTACTTCATCATATCTGTACTAAAGTAAAAGTAAAAAGTATTTGGTAAAAAGTCGACTCAAGTACTGAGTAACTGATCAAATGATCAATAATTTAATATTTAAAAATTACAACATCAAATGGAACAAAATATAAAATTAAATGGAGATTTTTTGTTTTAAAGGTCAAAATGACAATAATTCATATAAATAAAAAAAATTGTTTTCAAATCAGTTTCTTTCAATAAAAAACTCAAGTGAAAGTAATTATACTTCATAATAAAGTTACTCAGGTAAAAGTAAAATGTTCATCATAGTAAAAATACTCCCAAAAGTACATTTTTAGTGGATGTAATTAACTGTAACTCTGTGAATGAAGGAGCTCCCTCGTAGCAGATGTGTTTTATGTTTGCTGCTCATCTGCAGTTTATCAGTTTTACTGCCTGCTGATGTGTATTTGAAAGCTGTCACAGGACGATTTACATGTCAAGTCGAAGCAAAATAAAATAAATCCCAGTGATATGGAATCGGCGAGCCGCTCTGCCAGCCCGGCTCTTGTAATCCTTTTGCTGCGACTTGTTTCTTCTGTGTGACACCCGGGGAGAGAGGGGGGTTAATTACATTAATTCAAAACAAATAAATGTTTGGCAACCCCTTAAAGGCTGTGGGATTTTTTTGGGAGACTGAGCCGACTTTTGGGTCTCCAAACCTCCGACTTTGATGGTTTCACTGAGGGAACACAGATTGGATATCCAACTGCTGAGCTCAACTCTGCTTTTCCTCCTCCATGCTCGCTCTGTTTCCTTCCTCTTTCTGTTTTCTCTTTCACTTTTTGTTTCGGTCTCACACATTTTCACATTTTAGAAGTTTGATTTAATTAACCCATTGCAATATTGTCATTAGAGGCATTTTAAATCCTAGTTACTCAAAATATCTATTAATGATTTGTCCATTTTCTCAAAGAAAACAAATTAAATTTTAGCACCATGGACATGCAAGGTAATTCAAAGTTCTTTACAAGACCAAAGAAACAGAAAGATTTTATTTTAAAAATGAACTGATTAAATAAAATGCTTCTCCTGCCCTCCACGTTTAGTTCAGACGAACTAAGCTGTATAGATCACGTGTCAAACTGGAGGCCCGGGGGCCAAATGTGACCCTCGTAGCTTTTCAGGTGGCCCTCTAGACTCCAAAATACAACAATAAGTCACACCAGTTTTTCACAAATCCACAAAATTCACACAAAATCAATAGATCCCACTTTTATTATTTTTATTTTACTGCTAATTTTTCTCAAAATTAGTCCTAAACATCAGGTGACTTGATGTCAAGTTACAGTCCGTCATCGATACGGCGATTAATAAAACATCACATTTAACATCATGCATGATTGGAAATATTATGAAAATTCCTTGCAAATATTTCTAACTGTGACTTTGATTACAAAAAGTCACAAAAACAATCACAAAATCCTGGAGGAACTGCTATTTATTAATATGTAATGGATTTTATCAAAACATTCTGGCAGATTCAGATTTTTAAAATGAAACTGAGTTTGACAGGACTGGTATAGACGATAGATGGTTCATTAATGGGAAGCCACTCTGAAGTGTATGAAGGGGTCCTATTGTGCAAAATTCACATTTTACACATTTGTGTTCTTCCATTTGGGTCTCAAATGCTTCTAAAAACAGATCAAACACACACACAAAAAAAAAAACCACCCAGTTGTTTATTAGTAATACGTTTATGTTTTTTGGTGTCTGGAAAATGAGCCTTTTCAAAAACCTTCCAAATGTAACATTATCAGCAGGCACTGACCGACTGTTACCTAGCAACCCTCGACTGTTACCTAGCAACCCGGCCCGTTCCCTAGCAACCCCGGGCCATTACCTAGCAACCCCAGCAGAGCTGAAGCCCCTTTGGGACAGGGGTTCTCTTTCTCTCTGCTCTGAGTCAAACCAACCTGTTCCCCTCCTGGCCTGTGGGGGCGCTGCACCAAGAGCCACTGAAGGAAATGACACAAAAACCTCTGAAGACACTGAGAGCAACTTCCTTCTTCACCAGATGGAAACAAGATGGAGGCGTCAGATTTTAGCGTTTGGAGGATTTCTCTTTAGTCTTTGGCAAAAGCGCTAGGCTAGCATGTTAATTCTGTTGTATTTACCCAGAATGCCCTGCACTATTGTTTGCTTCCTGCTTTAGAGTGATTTCCAGTCCACTTGGCATTCACATATGCATTCAAATTGCACCAGAGTTCACTTCAACCAAACCCAGACTGAGGTTTGTAGGCAGATCAAAGTTCAATTAGCATTCACACCTCAAACGAACCGGACTTTCAAGACAAGCAAAATAGAGTTACATTAACTATTTTATAAAATTCAAATTCAAAAATACTTTATTTAAAGGGAAATTAAATGTTGTTGTAGCCCATCAAGATTCTTCAAAGAGCCATTAAAGATGGCGATGGCTGTTGGCAGGAAAAATCTCCTGAAGCTGTCTGTGCCAGACTGAATCTAACGATGCCTCTGACTGAAGATGCCCAAGACAGTCTTGTGAAGAGGATGGTCAGGATCATCCATAATTTTCTTGATTTACTAAACTGTCGTGACAGTTTGGTGTGAGATAGATAATCTGTGAAAAAATAGAGTTCCTCTGTTTTCTCCCAGTGCTAATTGGAAACAACCAATCAGGTCCAGGAGGCGGGCCCTAGTGCTGTCAATCACAATCTTATGTGGCACCGCTTCTCCTCCCTTCCAGCTTCAGCTTGCATAGCCTAAATGGTTTTCTGTAACGATAAATTTTTTCTCTGCAATTATCATGTTTAGCATTGAGTACATGAGATTGATTGACAGCGCTAAGACCCGCCTCCTGGCTCTGATTGGTTGTTTTTGCTGCATTTGTTCGGGCTGCAGTATTAGCTCAGACAGGAGGTGGAGGTGGTCGATCTTTTCAAAGATTATCTGCCCCATAACAAACTATCACTGTGATAGTTTTGACAAATATGTTTTATATATATATATATATATATATATATATATATATATATATATATATATATATAATAAAATGTACATATTGCAGTTTTAAAGTGAGCTAAACGGAGCTGGTGTGAATGCAACTGAACTCTGGTTTTGTCAAAGATTCATATTAATGTCTTTTCCTCTTGTTTAGCGTGTGAGAAACTTTCAGGAGAGTAAAAGTGCGTGATTGTTTATTGTTTGGGTAAGTTTCTTTGTCAGGCCTCGGCTCGGGTGGCGTTTCAGCGCGGCGTCTCTCTGCGTTCACACAGTCCCCATAAACAAATGCACCGGGTTGCCCCATGCTTGTTCACACCCTGTAATGAAAACGGATGAGGGCCAAACCAAAACCTATAGTTGGGAAACAGATTTCCTCCAACATACAATAAGTGTGTGAGAATTAGATGCGAGTGGGACTCTTCTCACAGTATATCACCCACTGCTTGTGGCCCAGGCTTGGGAACAAACATTATTCTCCCAGGCCCTGTTGTTTCACTGCATGCTTGTCGAACATGTTCGGTTCCATGACGATGATTTACAGCGATGGCACACTGGAAGCGCTGCACAACCTAATTTGTTCTGGTTTTCCTGACTGGGAATATTACAGGGCTTTATTGGGATGGCGACAAATGCGTCACCGCACATCGGCTCTGTCTCCTGGTTGTTATGAACACAAAGGAAACAATCACAGACCACTCCTAATGCACAACTTCTGCTGGGCCCGGGATGATGTGGCACTAATGGGAACATTGTGGCCATGTGGCTGTTGAAATTTTTAGATTTTGTGTGAACAAAACTATTCGTTTTTGGGGGTTTTGAGTTTTGCTACCATGTTTTAAGATTGACAAAATTAATTTATCTGAAGAGTAACTAAGGTTATTTTTGTTAAAGTTAAGCCTGCTTCTGTTTCGCTTCACTATGCTGAAATGTGCTTGACTGAACGCCAACATGAGAATTACATTTATTTTTGAACATGAGAAGCATATTAAAGAAGAAACTCAGTAAATTTGACATATTTTCTGTTTTATTTTTGCTTTTTAATCTCATTAAACTCAGTAAGACATTGATTTAATCCAGTTACACTTATCTTTCATTCAAAGTGATGATTTCAAGCATTCATTTTTTAATTTTCTTGATGATTAAGGAGTTTGATGTAAGTTCAGTTAAATATTATGTAGTAAATTATTTTTTATGCAGAAATGCAAAGTTGCAGCCGTGCAAAGAGCTTTTCAGTGATTAGAAAGACTGCTAACCGACAGGCAGAAGGAGGATGAGCCAGATAAGGTCATTCCTACACATGCAGGTTGTTCTCAGCGTGCTGGACCCAACAATGTCAGTGGAAAATTGACTGGAAGGAAAAAGTGTGGCAAAGTTCACAGTCAACTCAGCCGTCTGAAACAAACTTTTAGAGAACTTTATTCTTATGTTTGAAAGTATTAGTAGTAATAATTGAGCTATTACACACAAATCTATTTGCACATGAATGTCACCATAATTCTGGATATTTTTCTCATTGAAATCTGGCTTTATAGTGATTGCTTCTTCATCGCTGAGCGGCCGTTCAGCACAGATAATGACGCATCAAACCAGCTTCTGCCAACGTCTCAAAGTTTTAGTCCTTTTATTCTGTGGCTGTTTTAAATATTTCACACCAAAACATGTTTGACTCCGAGACACAGAACCCGTCTGGACTTTAATAGTCAAGTTCATTTGTATGACACATTTCAGCAACAAGGCAGTTCAAAGTGTTTTACATCATAAAACTGTGTACAACTGCTTTAGCAGATGAGCTAAATCAAATAAATTAAAATCAAAATACTTTATTTATCCTTTATTTATTTAAACGTTGTTGCTACTGTAATACAAATATCTTCAAAGGATCTCCAGTTGCAGTCAGTCTTCCAACAAATGTGAAGAGACTGAAAACAGTTGCTGTATGACATGCTAACAGATAAATAACAGCTAGAAGTTTTATCGAAGAATTAACAACAATTTACTCCATATTTTGTTTGAATACATTTGATTTTTCCATAATGTCACATAAAGAAGTCTATTTATTGCCTTAACTTACATCTGAAATTGCCATGATGCTGTGTTGTGATGGTTGACCCAAATGCAGAGGCAGCAGCAGAAAGTGGAGTTAAAAGTTTAATCAGTCAATCAATCAATCAATCAATCAATCAATCAAATTTTATTTGTATAGCACATTTCAGCAGCAAGGCATTTCAAGGTGCTTTACATAATTAAAAAACAAAATAAAAACAGCATGTGACATTGAATAAACAGTAAGAAAGAGAAAGAGATTCTGGAAAAAGAAAAAAAAAGATAAAATCATGGGAGCACAGGGAGCCAGAGGAGAATCAAAAACACGAGAAACAAACAAAGGGAACAGCATCTAACATAACAGGAGGAACCAGAGGAAAAATGAGGAAAGGTGGTTAAATACTGGGAGAGTGAATGCTGCAACAATACACTGTAAAAAAAGTCATTAAAATACTGGGAGCTGTGTTTGCCAAAATGTTACCATATTTATAAGGTAAAATTCAACTGACTGTGTTTTACCGTAAATTAGATGTGTGAGGAGAAAAAGCAAAGAAAATGACCCACGGGGCGAGGGAGGAAAAATAATCTATCATTAAATAATAAACTAGACAAGAAATGAACATAATAAACTAGAATCACTCAGAAACGACTGAACTAAACAGAATAATAACAAAACCTCAAAACAACTAAAGACTCAGCAAAAACGTCATTTAGACTTTTATAGTCTAATAAGGCTAAACAGGAGAAGTTTGTCCTATTTAAAGTCCAACAGTGAGAAAAGCAGCTTGTTTCTTTTTATACAGTGTATGTGACAGTATTGGCGTGTGGTTGTCTGTATGCTGAGGCGTTTGAGATGCGCTTGGCATTTAGAGCCAACCGTCAGCATCTCCACAAACACAGAAATACGCCCAGACAACAGTTCAGTCTGATTTCTTCACACCTTTGCCTTGAAAGAGCTTTTCATATCTGCACTGAGGTCTCTGTGAAGACAGCGAGGCGCGTTTCTCAAGACAGATTGAATTACACAACCAGAGAGAGATGTCAGCGCTGATCAGACGCCTGCATGGAAAATGATCTGTTCTGCACTGATATGACAAACTGTAACTTTGTCTCACTGAATGGAAGCAACTTCATGTTCAAAGTGAATAAAAGTTGCACAACATTCTAGAAGAAATGCATCGCGAAGCATCTAAATACTGTAAATCAGAGGCGGCCACAGGCGTTTTTGTACTTTTCTTTTTAAATGTAATTGCAAAACCTACTTTTTTATTTTTATCTGTTCAAATCTAAACTAAACTCACAATGAAACAGATTTCTGTAAATCATTGTAGATTTTAAACATAAAAAAGTCCTGCAGATTTAAAACAAACCATTTCCTACATTTTCAAGTTGATTATCTTTTATCTATTTATGTTTTATGACTCTCTTGATTGATTTTATATTACTAAAAACCACAGGATGCTTGTTGTCCATTTATCTATTAAAATAAATTAAATTTAAAGCAAAAACCTGGATGAATACTTTGTGTTGCATTTTAAGATGTTAAATTGCCTTTTTGAAATTTGCTCCCTGACTTTGTTTTTAAATGTGTATCTGAATCATCTGCCTGGAAAACCAAGTTGAAGCTGGTCTTAAACTGAGATCAAGGGCCGCCCGAAATCGGTTCGAGGGCCACAATTGGCCCCTTGACCACACTTTGGACACACCTGCTGTAAAGTGTTAAAAATCAGACATTAAAGTCAAATTAAACCTTAAAAAGTGGCTAATAATGTCAAATTTAAGATTTTTTTTTTAACATTTTACATAAAAGTAACAGCTAAAAACAGCACAAGCTTTGGAAAAACATTTAACAAAAATTATATTTATGGATAAAAACTGTCAGATTATTCAAACAGTATGAGAAGAAATGTTTTTTTGATTCTTTATTCATTTTAGATACAGAACAAGTAAACCAGAACTGAAAGATCAGTAGAAAGAAATAGAAAAGGCTGGAGAAGTTTTACAAACACAGGATTAGTTAAGGGGAGCCTGAATAATATAAGACAGGAATCCACAGAGAGATTGAAACCAATAAAACAGAACCAGTAAAATCAAAAGCCAATGGGCCGCCCATCTGCTTCTGCTTTGCCTTGTGCAGATTATCCAGAATTTTCAAGCACATTACAGTAGTCGAGTCTGTTGGTGATAAAACATCATTCATGTGCTTTTCTGTATCTGGCTGAACTCCTGAGAAGATAAAAGCCAATTTGTGTTGATTTTCTTCTTTTTTTGCTCGTATATATATTGTGAAATCCAAGCCAGGATCAAAAAGCAGAGCAGAGTTGCGAGTGGCTCCAGGCTCCATGCTGAGCGCCGGGGATTTTCACGCTGCAGCTTCTCTCTGCTTTCTCAGCCTTTACAAATAAAAATTTGTGCTACAGTTTCAGTAAAATGTGACAGAAAAAACAAAGCAAACTGTTAAACTTCACTTTTGGAATATTCACTTTTATGCCAAAAGTGAAAACACAACATCCAATTTGTAAAACAAATATAAAAATACCTTAAATAAGACAAAACTAAGTCACTTTTACACAAGATATAATAACTTGTTTTAAGACAATAAACATTTCTTAATATTGATGAAAAGTTAAATTACAGGAAACATCTTGCTATCAGTGCAGCTGGTTCTTGTTAAAACAATGTTATTTACTTAAAACAAGTTAATATATTATATTGAAATGTGATGAATAAGTTTGTGTTTTATTTCACGTGTTCTAGAAAATAGAACAAAAATACTTGGTAAAGGAGCTGCTCTCACCGCTTTTATATGAAAAGTACACTGCAAAAAAACTAAAAAACCTAAATATTACCAAGCATTTTTGTTTAGTTTCTGGGGCAAAAATCAACTCAGACAAAACTGACTTGTAAGCAACTTTTCATTAAGATATATTAGTTTGTTTTAAGTAAATAATTCCTAAATATTGATGAAAAAGTCAATATTTAATGATTATTTCACTTTCAAAGACTTTTGTCAAAATCTTTAATGTGAAGCGAAATAAAAACCGAAGATCTGAATGAAGAAGTCCTGAAAAACTTCAGTGAACTAATTATTACGGGAAAACTTTTGCTGCAATCATTGTAACTTTTTGTTAGAAAACACAATAAACTTCTTCAGTATGTAATTTACAATATTTTTCTCCTGTAATATGTTTTTTCAGGCTCTTGGAAGAAACATTGAAGAAAAGTCTATAAAACTGGAACATTAATTTAGAAAGGTAGAAATGTATCAAATTAAACTTTGATAGAAAACTAAATTAATAAAAAAGGGATATATCAAAAATATGTTCCAAATATCTTTCATCTAACGCAAATTATGTCATTTTAAATAATTTTGCTTGTACACTGCAAAAACACAAAATCTTACCAATTATTTTACTTTAGTTTCTAGTGTAAATATCTTAGTACATTTGGAATAAAACAAAATTAGCAGAAAGTAACTTTTCAGCAAGATATAAGAGCTTATTCTAAGTCAGCAATCCCTTAATATTGATGAAAAAAAGTTCTGATTATTTCACGCCGTTACCTAGCAACCTCAGCCAAGCCCAGTCCGTTACCTAGCAACCCAGTTCTGGTTATTATTTCACTTGTAACATTTGTTACAATCTGCTAATGGAGCCAGAAGTTTTTCATCTATGTTATGGAATTAAAATAAGCTCATGTATCTCACTGAAAAGTTACTTGTCAGTTAGTTTTATCTTTTTTCAAGTGAACAATTTGCACTATAAACTAAACAAAAAATACTTGGTAAGATTTTGTGTTTTTGCAGTCTAATATTTGGAATCAATATCAAAGTATCACATTTGTTCTCAAAGTTAACATTTTCTTCCCACCAAAACATTAGTATTGAGTCGTCTTCTTCTCTACTTTCTCTAAAAAAACAACCTGAATGTTTGGCATCAGGATTCTCGTATCTGATCTTGTGGCTTTAAGAGGCATTTGGTGTGATCAGCTCACAACCAGGTGCAGGCAAAACCTGCAAAACGCAGAAACCACAGCCCTACCTGCCGGGTAGTAACGTGGCGCTCGTGAAATCAAATTTCCTCGGCTGCTCACCGCCTGTGTCTTGGGGCTGAGAGCCGGGCTGTTTCATACGGGGGAAAGGCACAGGCGCACAGAGATACCACACCATCTTCTGCTCCCGCTTTGATGTCGGCGAGGCACCTCAGGGAGAGAATATGGAGAGTGTGTTGATTGCAGAATCTAGTATTCAGAACACATTGATTGTGGATGCAGCGGGAGGCTCGGCGTGGCAGTTTGAGAGTTTGTGGTAAAAAGTGCTGGCAGGGCAGAGAGCTTTCCTCCTGCTGCCAAGTCTGTGGTTTCTCATTGTGGTTATCAGGGACAGATGTGAATCAAACTACAAGCTATAAGCCTTTCTTGATCAATGAAGCCAAAAGCGCAGACTTGGCTTGGACTGATTTGGTGCGTCAGAAGCTGCACACTTTCATCCAAAGGGCCTTAAACTATCTTTCGGTGCGGCGCTCTCTCTTCATAAAGGCTTCAGCTCAAACTTTGACTGATCATTCATCTCCGTGTTTATCAGTGTTTAAATGTGAGCCTGATAAGATTTGTAAACTCTTAAACATTTGATTGCAGTTTAAAGGGAACTTTATCATCTGGAGCAGAAATAAAACATGAATTTATTGTTTTCTGTCTTTCCTGACCCACAGATTCTGTTTTCTGGAGGTTTCTGAGTCCTGAGCTGCTGTTTCCTTCAGCTCTGTGTTTTTTGTTTTTATTCCATAGAAAGTACTCCTGACCCAGAACCTCCTCGTTCACCTGTGTAGGTGTCCTGGAAAATATACTTTATATATTCCTGCCGTTATATTCTGTTTATATTTCCATGTGAATTTTTTTTTTTTTTTTTTACAGACTTTAATTATATTCTCTGATTTTTCTCGTTTTCTGCAGATATAGAAACAGACTTTTAGTTTGTTAGCAGTAAATAAATATTGATGAAAAAGTTCCGGTTCAATTGGCAGATCATTCCATGCTGTTACCTAGCAACCCCAGCCAAGCCCAGCCCGTTACCTAGCAACCCAGTTCTAGTTGTCATTTCACTTACAACCTGACATTTGTTCTAATCTGCCGGTGGAACTACAACGTTTTCATAAACATTTAGAAATTATTTACTAAAATAAAAGCTCCTTATTTTGCTGAAAAGTTCATTTTGTATTAAGATATTTTCACTAGAAACTAGACAAGAATACTTGGTAAGACTGTGTTTTTGCAGGTTACTTTCCATGCACTGCAAAAAACAAAATCAAAGTATTTTTTGTCAAGTTTCTATTCGAAATATCTTAGAAAACTTGAAATAAGATGAAACTAACGTATAATTAACTTTTCGATAAGATAGGAGCTTGTTTTTATTATTTTACTTCACATGACTTAAAATGTCTTGTTATAAGTGTAACAATCTGCCAATGGAACCAGAAGGTTTCCATCAATATTACAATGATTGACTTCAGACAAGCTCAGACATCTTGTGTTTTTGCAGTGAATTGGGCAATATTGCAGCATTACCTCAGTTTCCACAGTACAAGGCAGCAGGTGGCTGCATGGTGGTGACTATCAGCTCATCTCTGCCTGGCAGATACCAAGAAACTGACTGTTAACCAGCTTACGCTACATTTCCTTGGACGCCATGAATGAGAGATAAAGATCGCCAGCATCTGCTGTACATACAAGGTGCCACGCACAAACACAAGCAGCAGCGTGGCGCTGCACAGGCCCCGTTCGCTCAAAACCACGCCCAGAGTGAGTCACTGCTCCTCTGCCGCTCTGACCACAGCCAGGCTTTGACATTTTCTCAAGCCTCCAGTTTATTTACCAAAGTTCAGACAGGAAGGACTGTTCTCTCACTTTTCCTATTGTTGTCACCCACCTATACAGCGATCAGAACAAAAGAAGGAAAACAACTGCTTCGATTGCACAACGGCAAACTGTTTGTTTCCACTTTGTTTTCCACTATGAAGAGAGATTTTAAACAGTACATGACTGAAGTACATTGACTTTTAATTTTAGCTCTGCTTGCATTGATGGAACAGAGCTGGTGAAATATGCATCAGCCAGCAACACTAAGCAAACGCAGAGCATTCCCCTCTGCTGAGCGATGAGTCAGAGAACATGAGAACGTCGCTGTTTGTTTCCCTGCAGCCTAAAAACCCCACTGAGCCTTTGGTGAAGAACGAACACTGGAAGGGAGTCCCGCTCTGCAGAAGCATTAACCTTACCAAGGATCTGCTTTCTACAGACCTTTAATGGACCTTAATGCAACACTTGATTAAAATGTTATTGACAGAATGACGCTTCATGACAACAGTAATAAACGTTTATAAAGACTCCTTCATGTTTATAAATGGTGTCATGTCAGCCTTATACACGCCTCTTCACATAAACTGACTTACAAGGAACTTTTTCATTAAGATGTAGGAGCTTATTTTAAGTCAATAATTCCTTAATCTTTAAGAAAAAGTTCTAGTTTTACTGGTCGATTGTAGCAAATGTCATGTTATAAATAAAATAGTAACTAGATCTGGGTTGCTAGGAGACAGGCTGGGTTTTGCTGGGGTTGCTAGTCAACTAATCTAAAAGTTTAACTAGAATTTTTTCATTACATTAAAGATTTTTTAACTTAAAACAAGTTCCCACATCTTACTGAAAAGTGACCTGTAATTTAGTTTGATCTACTCTAGAAACTAGACTAAAATTACTTGGTAAGATTTAGTGTTTTTGCAGTGTATTTGGTGTGTAATGATGATTTTAGGCGCTTAACGAGATGTAATGTCTCTTATTTATTTTCATAACTGGATGGTGTGTTTATGTTTATTTTTTTATGTTTTCCATGATTTGAACTGCAGTGTTGCTGAAATGTGCTACACAATTAAACATAATTGATTGATGATATTTTGATGTTTTTACAGTTCAGAATAAAACGTTTGTTTATCTTTCATGATGTTATGAGTCCTGACTTTAACAGTTAAAACTAGCGGGGCACCGATTGCAGTTTCGGGGATCAGTAATCGATCCCCGATTACTGATCTTTAAAAATCCTGACCTGCCGATTCCGATTTTGGCCGATACCGATATTTATTTGTCTGAAGTGTCAGAAGAGGACAGTGACTGACTTTAGATAAGATCGGTTTCACATGTAAGTATCGGCCGATCACCGACCTCGGTGCGCCTCTAGTTAAAACCTGTCTTGAGTGATTTTATCCACGGTTCTTTCATTCTTGCTCTCAGTTGATGGCAGATTTTTCCTTCTGAGACCTGAAGCAGTGGAAACTGTGAGCCATAAAACTGTCCACAGAAAGCAGCTTTACTCAGGCTGAACGATGCATTTGATCCCACAGAGACGAAGGTAAAAAGGTTGCTGCGCTCGGATTGCTCGAACATGAGCGGAGTGATTTATGGGCCAGAACCGGGATGTGGACTTCCACAGAAATGCAGCGAAGTTCCTGACTCATGAGGGAGACGCTTTGGGATGTCTGAACGCTGCATGAACCGCAAAATTAAAAAATAAGAATAAAGATGACAGGCTTGCCTTATTCATCCATATGCTGCAAATTATCCCATCTGCTTACAGTTTATTTTATTTACTTTGGTGATGCTCGGCCGAGTTGATTAACATTTTCTTAGTGTTTGTTGTCTTCTGGAGATGACTGGCACCGTTTGAAGTGAGCGCGGCTTCGGCTTTGAAGCCCGGTTGGATCCAGATATGACTGGAGGATAATCTAGAAATGAATTTTTGGCAGCGTCTGAAGGCGACCGACAGGCGACAAACACGGTACGAGCTGTTGATTAAATGCTACTTTGAGATGCAGTGATGCACAAACAGAGAAGGGAGAACGGGAACTCCTAAACACACATGAAGAATCAGTTAAATATGTTTATTTAATCATAACAGGCTGTGAAAGTTGGTGACAGTTTCTCAGTTATTTAGTTACTTATGTTTCAGGACTTTAATTAATGTTATTTATCTCTGTATCCTGTCATAAAAACACATAAAAATCTTTAAGACAGTAGAAAGATTCCAGCTGCTAAAAAACCCCCAAAATAATAACCAGAAATAAGAATTATGCTTTTCTTTTTTGTGTGCTTTTGATTAACCCTTTTTTAAACAAGTTTTATCTTTTTATGGATTAAAACTTTTTAATGTGATCACAAAAATTTTATCATGAATAAAAAGATGCATAAATATTTTGTAAATAATGTTTAAAATACACTTAGCAACATATTTATTTGAATAAGTATCTTTGGTTATTTTCTGGTTGTTATATGTTTTTCAATTTATGTCAAAATGACGGGTCTGTAGTTTAGTGGCAGCAGATATTCTCTAAGTCAGTTTAAAACTAAGAGAAAAGGAAAGACATTCTTATCCAATCCTCCTGGCAAGTGATGAAATATTTCCTGGTGTTGATTTTTCTCTCACAGTTAATCTTATGAAGCAACTCTGCTGCATGTTAATCCTCCTCCCATTAAGAATCACATAAAAACAAACTTCTTGGCAGTTTTGTGTGAGAAGAATATTTTACTCTCAACTCACAGAAAACCCTCAAAGTCAAAAACATTCATTAAAATAACAAATATATAAAAATATCTTTAAGTTCATTTTTTATTTGCATAAAATATTGAGAATTTTTTAATTAAATAATATGTTATTTTTTATGCTTTATCAAATCATTTTTTAAAATTCCTTAGCAAAAATATTTATAAAAATGTATTTAAGATCAAATTAGAACCTATTTAAACATTTTAAAAACACTTATGTTAGAGGCGGTTTGAATGTTCAATGTATGTATATTTCGAAAGCTGCAAAAGTAACAAAAATTAAAGTAAAATAAAAAACAACAAAAAAAAACAACCAATAGCTCTGTAAATAGAACTGACAGAAATGATGCGTTTCCAAAAAAAATCCCGGAGTCAGGTGGATAACAGCGGCATCTGGCGGTCAAATGTTTAATTGCCAGCGGTTCTTTAGTAGCCGCTTCATCCCTACAGTTTCCTAGAAGATTCTGTTATTTAAATTTCTATCAAAATGAAGCTATTTAGATTAAAAATAATAATAAAAAATAAAATAACCGGTTTTCCAGGCTGAAGATGCATAATAAATAACTTGTGGTTCTGCAGGTTGTTGTTGCCACCTGCCTGCAGCAGAGGAAGCCTGCTGGGGTTGGCGTTGTTCCATTAACTCAACCACACGACTCTGTTTCTGTGAAATCATGCGCGCTAAGTTAAAAGCTGCAAAAACTTTTGTTCTTTCCTTTTTCCAGAGTGCTGCTCTGCACAGCCAGGACGATGAGCTCAGACTGTTTCCTGGTGAAACTTTTTAACAAGCAGCAGGTAGAAACTCTGCAAAGATGAGCTAAGAGAGCTGAACTGGGCTAGAAAATAATTTATATAAAAAAAAACCCAAATATAATAATTTTTTTTTAAGTATTTACCCCTGTGAAAGTATATATATATATATATATATATATATATATATATATATATATATATATATATATATATATATATATATATATATATATATATAAAAAAAATTCCCCTCTCACCCTCCGTGGGTGGTCTCTTTCATCCTCTGAGCTTGGGTCCTCTACCAGAGGCCTGGGAGCTTGAGGGTTCTGCGCAGTATCTTGGCTGTGCCTAGAACTGCACATTTCTGGACTGAGATGTCTGATGTTGTTCCTGGGATCTGTTTGAGCCACTGCTCCAGTTTGGGGGTGACTGCCCCGAGGGCCCCGATGACCACAGGCACCACTGTGGTCTTCACCTTCCAGGCCTTCTCCAGTTCCTCTCTGAGGCCCTGGTATTTCTCCAGTTTCTCCTTTTTCCTGATGTTGTGGTCACTTGGTATTGCTACATCCACCACAACGGCTTTCCTCTGTTCTTTATCCACCACCACAATGTCCGGTTGGTTCGCCATTACCATCTTGTCTGTCTGGATCTGGAAGTCCCACAGGATCTTAGCTCGGTCATTCTCCACCATTTATATATATATAGAGATAGATAGATAGATAGATAGATAGATAGATAGATAGATAGATAGATAGATAGATAGATAGATAGATAGATAGATAGATATTTATAAGTAAATAAATAAATAAGTGGCTGTGAATCAGACATTTAGTAGTTTGCAATTTATACATTTAATATTCTTATTTTCAGGATCCTTGTATGTAACTTTATTTATTACATTTTTATTGTAATTATGTTACTTATCTTGATTGTTTTAAGCAAAAAATTAATAAAATACAGTTGATGTATGGAGATTTTTTTTAATTATTTTGTAATTTCTCTTTGTTTTGATTTATTGCATAATAATGGGTCATTTTAGTAAATGCATATTTGTCACAAAGTAAAATAACATTCATACATATATACATAATATAATAATAAAATATGTTATATAATATAACATTTATATTACAATATATCAATACATTAAAATATATTATGATATATAATACTGAATTATATTATAATGTGCTATATGATATTATAATAAATTATATTATAACATATTTTATTTTATTTCAAAGACCGTTTTGATTGACTAACTTCTGTAACCCGCCCTGTTCTCCTCCTGTCTGGGAAAAGTTCCAGGTTCCGACATGTTGAAGAGTTATTCACGGTGCAGCTAAACACATCTGATCCCCGGTCAGCTGTTCAAAGACGCTGCGAGGTGCCGTTCAACGTACTGCGCCTGCGCAGAAGTCAAAGGAGTCCCGCGGAGCGAAAGAATCAAAGAGCAAGATGGTAATCCTCCGCTGTTTCCGTTTGTTCTTTTCACTGTTGAATTATTAGTAATTTTATTTTCCCGCTTTTTTTGCTTTGTAATTTTTTATTTACTTAACTTTTAATATCAAAGTAATTGGTTATAAATAAATGAATTTCACAAAAGAAATGTTAATAATCATTTACCTTTATTTTTTACTTTAAAAGATGTCCATATCATAAAATAGGAGCATAATGACAAAAAATAATAACAATAATATCAATGATTGAGTGACATTTCCTAATTAAATCCTATTTCACATTTATGTTTGTTTTTAATTTTATTAATATGAGCTGAAATCCTATTGCATAATAGAAGTGATGTCATTTGTCCTGGATATTCGCAATATTTAGTGATATTTACTTTTTAAATCAAACCAACAGTCAAAAATTATTATTTTTTAAATCATTAGAGAGAAATTTGGTCCTTTTTCACTATTTAAATGTAGAGAATTTCTTCATCACTGCACACATTCACAAAAACAAATCCTACTTTAAAAAAAACTGCTTTAATCCTTATCTTTAGTTCTGTTAAATCCTTATTTTGTAAAATTCTTAAATGCACTGAACTGCTGAGTAGTATACTACAATTACTATCATATTAATATTAAAATATAATATTCAAAAACAATTACACAGTTATTGTCTCATGATTTCAAAAGTAGAAAATTTTGTTAAAATATTTTAAAAAGTTTATTGCTATCACAATTAATCTCAGTTCTTCTCACAATATAATCAATTCCTTGATAACTTCTAATAATTGTCTATGTATGAATCGAATATGAATTATTTTTAGAGAATTTGTCAGCTATGGTAATAAAATGGTCATTTTAATCATAAAATTACATTCATGTCTTAAAAAATTCTTAGATTTTTTTGTTTACATGCCATAGCCATAACCTTAAATATTTTAATGCAAAATAATATGATCCATATGAAAGAGGATTAAGACCATTGAAAAAAAATTTAATCTTTGAATTCTGATTTTTTTTTTACAGTTTTGACTCTGACTCTGAGTTCTGAGTCAATTAAACTCAGAATTTAAAAAAAAAATCACTTAAACTTCGGTTCTCCTCCTGCACAACTCAAACGTATAGAAGGAGATTAGAGCCACAGACGAAATAGTCTATTCAAATTCAATAATATATCAATACTACTTTATTGATCCCAACGGAAATTAGATGTTGTTATAACTCATGTTAATACAAATACTTAAAAAAGAGTTATTGTAGACAGTGATAGTTGTTGACAGGAAATAGAAAAATTCAATTAAATAAAATTAAAAAAATGATTTAAAAAAAACAACTATTAAAAATATATAATCTTTTTATAAATAAATAAATAAATAAATAAATAAATAAATAAATAAATAAATAAATAAATTCAGACTTTAATTGTGCCTCCCCCACCTCTCAGATTTCTGAGATTAATGTCAGAAGTCCTGTTTTAAGTGGCCCTCATCCTCTTCCGTAGAAATGGAAATCTTCTCCTCCTTCCAGATATCAGTTTAAAATGCGGAGTGAAGCATCTTGTTGTTTAACCGGATTTTCCATCTTTGAAGATGACAGACTCTGTCGTAGTACATGACGTCGCTGCGCCTCCTTCCTATCTCCTCCCTTTGTGCGGCTGACAGGCTCTTTCTCGGCTTGGACTGGAACACACGGAGGTATGTTCTGTATCTTCCTGTAAAACGAAACCCAGCTAAGTTCCTGTGCATTTCACATGAGTGGGTCGAGTCTCACCAAGAACTGCAGAGCTGCGTCTGTCTCCTCACGTATTTATATTAATATGAAACTGACGTGGAAACATTAGTAGTCGACAGGCCCGTTGTTATGTAGCTACCATCTGCTGCTAGCTTGTGATGCGGTCATTTGAATGGAGAACTTATCTGCAGTTGTGCGGATTGTTTGTAATTTAAAAAGTTGAGCTCTTTAACTAAGTGACCCTCTTGGTGCTCATTGTGCTCTCTGTTTTACACTTCGGATTTTAATTTTCCAACCAGAGTCCCTTTTACCATCTAACCACCTTGACTGTGAGCTAATGCTAACCAGTTAGCCGTCGAGGGCATGAGCATGTTGGCGTGATAACCTTTTTGTCCCCTTCAGGCGCTCCTTACTGGGCTCTCACAAAAGATACTGGACTTTTTTATGTCAGAATAAGTCTCACAATGAGCTTTCAATTCTGTTATCCTGAAGTTAAAATAAAAAGCAATGCTGAAAGACAAAGATGTAGAAGCTAAGGTGGTTAGTAAAGTTTATGAATAGACATCTGTGTGATATTATGTATAAACATTTAACCCATATTTACCTTAAAAATCTCACATCCCACACATAAACGTATGACCTAGCGGTTCGTGCTTTGCAATCTCCTACATTTCACCCTATTTGAAGGATTGCTGAGGAGCTACATGGTGTATTTTTTAAATTAAACTATGAAATACTCTCTCCAAACTAGAAAAGTTAGAATTTCAGCAGATTTAAAGGCTAGATGCAATTAGCATGACATATAAAGTCAGACTATAGTTATATGTTACATATATTAACAGCTATGTGTGATTTTTAACCTTCTGCTGGAATTTACTGCCACTAAACAGTTTTACTTCTCACTAATTGAGCTGCATGGAATACCAAGTTTCCGTTGCAGTTTTTGTTGTTGCATTATAAAATGTTTGTTGTAAGATTCTACCGTAATTTTGTGCTTTTCTACTACTGTGCAGTTGCTGTTTCTGTAAAATGTAGAGAGAAGTTGTTATATAAATGCTTGAAAATTACTTAGAATTTTTTCCATTTTTTGTTCAGATTCACATAAAATTGCCAATAAAATGTTCAAAAAGTGTTTAAAGGTTGGCTGCTTTCCATAGAGGCCATTTTCTAATTTATTTAAAACATTTGGAGTTTAGTTAACTAATTTTTTACTCAGTTCTTTATTATTTATTGGTTGTCAATTATTAGTGTTAATGTGCTCCAATCAGATTATCCACTGATTTGCCATTTTGAATGAATTTTTTTAGTTTTGATGATTTTCTTCCTCAGCAGCACCATTTTAACGTCGGTTCCTCATCGTAATAAAGCCAAACTGGTCTGGAAGGCTAGTTTGTCTTTTTATTCAACATTTGTAAATGTATTTATATAACACATTTTCAGCAAAAGGCAACACAAAGTGCTTTACAGAAATTAAAAGGAAATGCAAACAAAACACAAACCAAAGGAAAAAGCAAAAAAGAGAGAATCTGATGTTGATCTAAAGTATATAAACTAAGTGCTCCTGTTCAGGGTTGCCAAGTTTCCTCTGGTCTAATTCCATTTCTGGGTTGGAGAACAGGAGTCTAAAATTAGTTTCATTTGTTCAAATTTACTTCCTTATCTTCTGTCAATAAACTTTGCACGTTCTCAACAGACTCCAGCGCTTTGCTAGCTGTTGCTCCATTTAAAAATGGTTCCTGTGTCACTCTTATGATGAAACGTCTTGCAGAACTGGGTGTTGGTGAAAGACCGGGACAAAGAGTCGCTCACAGACACGATACAGTTTCCAAAGAGACGTCTTTGTTCTCCGGTTGGAAACATGAACTTTGTTTGGGGAAATTCAGTTCTGGTCAAAACAGAGGAGTCCAAACTTTTTACATCGTCTGGGAATTATTTGCAAATATTAAAGCTAACAGGCTGGTGCTTGTTGTTCTTTAGGTGACCTTCAGCTAACATGGCGTCTTGTTTTTGAAACTTAGTGCACCGTTTCAGATTTATGTTTCTCACAGGTGTAATAAAGAGCGTGATCATAAGGAAGCTACTTTTATTTGTTGTTTTCAGACAATGGCTGTACCTCCCACCTACACTGACCTTGGAAAATCAGCCAGGGATGTTTTTACAAAGGGATACGGTAAGCAGACGACCTATTTAATTACGAACAGGTCACAATTGGTCTTCAACATTGTTGTAGACTTTATGTTGAATTTAAATCTATTTAGTTTTATTTGGGCAATTAGAATATATTTAAGTTAGTTTGGAGCCAAAATGTGTAATTAATTTTGTTTGGTAACTTTTAGACCAGTGGAGTCCAAAGTGGGTCCTGGAGGCATCCTGCATGTTTTACTCTCTCCCTGGTGGTAGAAACAACCTGTTCAGCTTGTGAGTGTTCTTCTTAGGCCTGTAATGAGCCATCATTTGATCCAGGTGCGTTAAACCAGAACTAAAACCTGCAGGATGCCGGCCCTCCACTCAGCACCACGGTTTGAGACGCTCCCATTATTTTAGCGGTGGGCATCTTTTGGTTGTCAAATCTCCAGTGTGACAACCGGAGGTTTTATGAAATAATTTTTGAACTTTTTAAACTTAACACATCGGATTAAGTAAACTTTTATTTTCATCTAAGTTGTAACAGATTTTTAGTTAATGTGTCCATATTTTTGCTGGAAATAAACAACTTTTGAAAGTGCATTTAAAAACCAGTCAGAGCGAGGAGGAGGGGCTTAGTTCTGTCAATCATTCTTGTGTATGCTCTGCTAAATGTCCTAATGGCAGAGAAACGATTTACTGTGAGAGAGACACTGTTTACCTGCATATTGGTGGCTGTGCTAGCTAGCCTAGCATTTACTGCAGGCTCAGTCGTGAACCAGCTCGGAGGAAGAGTGATTGGAAGCGCTAAGACCCTCCTCTTTGCTCTGATTGGTTGTTTCTGACTAAGCGTTGTGTTTCTGCTGTTGGATTTGGAGAATCCAGAGGAATTGGTGACGGTTTGTGGCAGTTTTAACCGATTTTTAAAAGTGTTTCCATGGTTACAGCGATGTGTGACCTGCAGTGTAAACCGGAGAGTTTTTCTGTCAGTTACTGAAAAATAAATGCTCAGTTATCAGTGGAAACCAGAAACTAATTCTTTACAAATGCATCAACAAACCGCGTATATGTACTCTTCACATTATTTTCTTTTCTTGTTTTATTTAATTTTTAATCTAATACCAGCTTCCCACCTCCATAAAGAAACCCTCTGCAGATCTTTAACATAAGCCTCAGTTAGTTTGTGTTTCAGTATAAAGAAACTAATTTTCACCTAAAATCTGAACCTCATTGTTTCATCATTTAAGACACTGCTCTGATGTTTTGTTATTTTTTGTTTCAGGCTTTGGCCTCATTAAACTGGACTTGAAGACAAAGTCTGATAATGGACTGGTAAGTTTTCACTGCTGACTGACTGACTGGTCCAGAAGGCAGGAGTTAGTTTCTGTTTTTCATAATTTATTAACCAACAACTGATGGCAGAAATAGAAAGATTCTCCTGTCAGCATCATTTCCCCTTTGCTCTGGTCACTGTCACTTTTAAACCTTCAGTAAACAACAAAAACTAGACTAATATAATATTTTACATATCAAAACATCAGTAATTTAGTTTCAGCCATATTTTATGGAAATGTAAGAAATCAGGGCACTACGAACATTTTGTGACAGATTTCTGCTCATCTTGTTTGGAGCAGTCTGGTGTTGTGGGTTTAAATAAATCACAGAAATTGCTGCCGCAGTGCCACTAGCGTTAGCAGCTAATAGGAGAAATCCTCCAACCACTAAAATCTGACACCTCCATTTTTATTTACGTTTGGTGAAGAAGGAAGTTGCGCTCAGTTACTTCAGAGGATTATGTGTTGATTCCTTCAGTAGTTCTTGCTGCAGCGCCCCCACAGGCCAGGAGGGGAACAGGTCTTTCAATTAGTGCAGTGACAAAACGAACCGCAGCAGCTGAAAATGCAACAAATGTTGCAATTTTGGTTTCCAATTCACTGTCAGTTTTAATAATACATTTTCAACTGTATCTGTTCAAAGCAGTATTGGCACTAATGTACGGTTATTTTTGGATGTCTATATTGTCAAGCCATCGATTTTCCTTCCTATCTGACCATACCGTGTGCTTGTAGTCGCATGGTTGCCTGTTCTGTGTAACCGAGTGACGTCTTTTGCCTTCAGGAGTTCACCAGCACGTGCTCCGGCAACACAGAGACCAGCAAAGTTGCCGGGTCATTGGAGACCAAATACAAGTGGGCGGAGCGCGGCCTGACCTTCACAGAGAAGTGGAACACCGACAACACGCTGGGGACCGAGATCACCGTGGAGGACCAGGTGATCGCAAGGGGAAAATTACAAATGTTTCTTAAAACAAAGATCTGAGCGAGACTGTTAGGAAAATATTCAATATGCATCTTTAAAATTCTTCCCAAGCAGTTAGAAAATGTTGTTTTTGTGTTGGAAATGAATCCTGTTCTCTGTTTTAACATGATTCCCTCTTTTTCTTTCCACAGTTAGTTAAAGGGCTGAAGCTGACTTTTGATTCCTCCTTCTCTCCAAACACTGGGTAATGGCAGCAGCTTTACCTTGGCACTCTTTGGCAGCTTTTTATTAAAAAAATAAGCTTTTAGCTCTTGATTCTTGCTTATAATGACTAGAGTTGAGTAGTAACTACAATTACAGATGCATTTACTTGAGTATTTTTTTGAAAAATGTACTTTTAGGAGTATTTTACTTTTACTGAAGTAATGTCCTAGATGTTTATTTTTTACTTGAGTAAAAACATAGAAGTGTTACTCTTACTGGAGTATATTTTTGGATGCTCTACCCTCTGATATTCACAACAACGGTTCGTTTTTTCCTCACTGAACGTCCTGCCAGCAAGAAAGGCGGGAAGCTCAAGACGGCCTACAAGTGCGACCACATCAACCTGGGCTGCGACGTCAACTACGACATCAACGGCACGGCCATTCACGGCGCCGCAGTGGTGGGGTTCGAGGGCTGGCTCGCTGGATACCAGACGACCTTCGAGGCCGGCCGGAACAAGGTCACTCAGAGCAACTTTGCTGTGGGATACAAGACCGATGAGTTCCAGCTCCATACGAATGTGTAAGAACTATAAACACTCAGCAGCTTTTATTGGTTTAGGTTAGAAAGACCAAAAAACATTAATAAAAAAAATGCAGATTTAGCTAGCAGTCTAATATCATAAAAAGCAAAGATCTGTGCGAGATCTCAGTGTTTATGGGGACATTGATGGTCCCCATAAACCGTATAAACACTGCAAGAAGTCATAGCAGTACAACAATGTAAACATGTTGCATCATGACGTTGGATGCACAAGATCCCACCAAAACTGCTCGCTAATAAGTCGTCAAGTTAACACAACAAGCTGCATATTCATTGTACTCGTGATGTATAAAATAAAATGGGTCAACACTATGACAGCTAGATAACAAGGTCAGGAAAAAGTTTTATTTAAAAAAAAAGCAAGTGAGAGGGAAGTAGCTCAGTTATGCTAGCTTGACTATGACAAACGTAAAGTGGATGTGCTGCAGAATTTGGTGTTTCAGTTCGGTTAAAATAAAAAAAGGCGACCTAAACAGAAACTAATAATCAGTAGAGCAGAAGTTTAAAGGTTTTCTGTTTAAAGGCCGGCAATAAATCAATCAATCACATAATAAATTAGAATTAGCTCAATAATCTCCATTTGTTTGATTTATTGTTTTTCTCTTTTCTATCTATCCACCAAAAATTGGATGATAAAAGTCTTCAATCTACTATTTTGGTCTCAATTGTCCCTTTTTTTAAGGATAATTTTGTTTCCTGGGACTTTATTTGTTTCTCTTGTTTTTTATTTATTTTGGATATTTAAAGTTTTCCAGTTCCAGTGTTAAATGTTTATTATAATTTAAAGGTTATTGATGTTTTAGAATGTGTTATTGCATTCTAATAAATAACCTGTTTTAATTATTTTCTATAAGCTGGATCTTTTAGTTTTCTATAAGTTGGATCTTTTTATGGCCTGGTAATTTATTATACAAGTCAGATGAGGTGATGGTGAGCGTGAGGGACGGGCCTTGTTCCTGCTGCTTCCCCTGGTAAATCCTCTGAAGTCTTTATGTGAGGTCAGACAAACGTTACTGGCTTCTAGGACTTAAGGTAACCTGCTGGTTCTTCACAGCAACGATGGCACCGAGTTTGGCGGGTCGATCTACCAGAAGGTGAACAACAAGCTGGAGACGGCCGTCAACTTGGCCTGGACTGCAGGAAACAGCAACACCCGCTTTGGCATCGCCGCCAAATATCAGATCGATTCTGACGCATCTTTCTCTGTGAGTTTCATGTATTTATTTCAAAGAGGTTTTATTTTTATCACCTATTTATTCCTTCCCCTCATCTCAATTTAATGAAATATGTTTCTTACCGACTCCATAATTATCAGAAATTTGTAATCAAAACCATGTTATGGTATTCAAATTCAAAAATACTGTATTAATCCCAAAGGCAAATTAAATATTATTATATAATTGCTATATCATTTATTATAAATAATAAATCAAATTTAAATCCCGAACTCATTAAGTAGAAAAGACCTCGGGGTCAAAAACATTATTCTGTGTTTCCCAGCCACATTGTGTGATTTTGTAGCTCAATCCAGTAATTATTTACCTTCAGTTGTTATAGAAATGCTACATCTGTCAAACCTGACTTAAAGGGTGTCTGTCTCTTTAAGAAGCTCCTGCTCTGACACTCCGCCTTCAGGAAGTTCACAACATGAACACCTTCAAAACAAACTTTTCTGCCTTTTTTAATTTTATCAGCTCAATAATAAACTAAAAGTGTAAAATTAGATTTCAATCAACAAAATAGTCAGATTTTTGTGACTCATGGTTGATGCAAAACATGAAAATGTTTAATCTTTTATAATCAGAGGTTAAACTTTTGGGGATTGATTGTTTTCTTACTTGACCTGTAGATGATTTCAGTTTGAGCAAAAGTCCAAGTTCGTGGATGAAAGCAGAAATATTGAAAAATAGTTCAGCTGCAGCAACTTGCAAAGCAGATTTACTCCTTTCTAGGAAGGAGTTGGCCGCACAAAATCCTCCAGAGGGGCGTAAATGGCCCCTGGGCCGCACTTTGGACATCCCTTCCTTAAAACCACCAGTTTTTTTTGTTTTTAGTCTTCATGATCAAGCGGCCATGTTTTTTAACCGCAGAGCCTCAGACACGTTCCTGCCTGGGAAAAGAGCTGCAGGTCGGCAGATCACAAACCCAAACAGGAAGTCTGCATACTACAGGAAGATCTCTGCTAATTCAGTCCCGTCTATCACATTAGTCCTAAGTCCCACTTTCCCCAGAGCCAATTAGTGCGGCTGGTTGTTTGTGTCGTCATTTAGCCCCATTCCTATTTGAAGTGACTCGGCTTCAGTTGAACATTTTGACAGATTAGAACCGTTTTATTGTTTAATTAAATTATGACTAAAAATAGTTTCTAAATGGTTACATTTGTTTATATTCCTTTAACTGTGGGGTCTGTTTCTTAGTGTTTGATTTCTGAACATTTGATCTGTGTTTTCCTGACAGGCGAAGGTGAACAACTCCAGCCTTATTGGACTGGGCTACACTCAGAACATTAAGCCAGGTGAGTTCAGTCTGCAGGACATTTAAAGGGTTTATTTTATCTTCTTTTTTTTTACACTTTTTCCTAATTGATTCTGTTTGTTCATTTCTAGGTTCTCAGTCTCGAAATGTGAAAAAGCTAAATGGAAAGAAACACTGAATTTATCTAATTGTGTAGCAGAAACATGCCTGAGAAATGCTCCAATTCTGACCAGCATTATTATGCTGGAGTATCACCAGAATCCTTAAAGTTGGCTTTAGCTTGCTGTTCTAGTTACTCTTTTAAGTAAAAGCGTTGCTAAGTATCACTGCAGTAAAATGTTTTAGCTTCATAAATGCCGTCCGTCTTTTCAGTGTTTGTGAATATTTAGGAAGAGTCAGTGGCTCGTTTTATTGTTGGTTACCAAAACGCATCACACTTTATTTTAATGTTTACAAAAATCTTAAATTTTATCCTAAAAAATTATTAATTTTTATTCAATTTTCGACAGTTGTCATCACTCCTGATTTAAAAGTGTAGATTTTGTTTTATTGTGGTCAGTCTGATATCATATAATATACATTTAAAGTCTCCATGTACTCCATCATTATACAGTCATAAAATTACAACAGCAGTAAAGGCCAAACTTCTGCTCTGCAGCAGCTAATTAAAAACTTTTACTTTTCATTTTTGATAGTTTTCTAACTAAAATTATGATCCAAAGATCACATTGCATTTCTAGAATTTGCTTTTTTCTATTTATAAATATTAAATCAATAAATCTTTGGAGGTTTCAGTTATGTGTGTTTGAGCAATGTGAAACTTTTTTACCTTTATCAAAATAATCAATAATTCCATTATTGTTACATTTTTAAGTATCTCAGTCAAGTCTAGAAATATTGAGTATTTTAATATTTACTAGTGATTTCTGCTCACCAATAATATTTACAACATTTAAACATATTTGGATGTCTGAACCTTTTATTTGTGTTTTTCCATTTGGATAGTTGGTTTGTGGAGGATATTCTTGCAGTGCGGTAAAAATGAACGTTTAAATGTTTGTTTCTGCAGGTGTGAAGTTGACCCTTTCTGCTCTCCTGGATGGTAAAAACATCAACACGGGCGGCCACAAGCTCGGCGTGGGTCTGGAGTTCCAGGCGTAGACGGAAAGACTTCAACTTTTCCCCGCACACTTATTCCTCACCCAAGAATATCCTAAACCCTCGGAGTAGCCCAGCCCCTCGTCTCCCCTTGAAATGTTACAGGTGGAAGTAAGTGAAGGTGAAACAAATCCAGTTTTAAAGGACCATATTTATGTTCAAAAGCCCAGTTTAGAACAAAGCTGTGAGAACCGAATGCTTCAGTACATCAAGTCAGTTTCATGCTTTTGTTACTTTTTAATCAATTGAAAAGGGAAAAGCCCCACAACACAATTAGCATGCAATTCTATTGTTACTGCTCTAGGTGGCGCTGTTACTTAGCTGTAGAAAGCACTTCTCACTCAGAAGACCTGGTGGTCATGAAACGTTTCCTTCAAACATTTCCGCACTGAGAGTTCCTGTCCGTCTGGTGAATTAACAGCTCTGAGCGACACTACGTCCCAACGCGTACATTACTCTGTGTTTTTGTCTCACCTGTCTTTTGTGTCTGTGCTTTTGGTGTTTTTTTGGTTACATATAGCAACAGAGAATACTATTTTATTGAGGGTGTTGCCTAGTTTTAGATCCACTCGAAGTCTTAAGAAGGCAAAGACGCGTCAGCCCTCACAGGTAAACTGTCAAGCACATAACTGATGAAGAGTTTGTGCTTCTGGATGGAGGATGAAAAGAAAGGATTAGAAACACTCCAAGGAATGGTTTTGTCTTCCACAACGGGTTATTGGATTGATGGTTATTGTACTTGACAGTTTTGTCATTTCCTGGTCTAAATAAAGAACATCTTGAACCAATTTCTTCTCTTCGTTTCTAATTTGATAACCTTGGTACAAATAAACAACCTTCGACCTTTTGTCACAACTCCAAAGCTGGGTAGTTTCTAGTTACAGGAACTTTTTAGAAAAAAATTTACTTTTAGGAGTTTTTTTACTATAATTTTTCTTGAGTAATTTCATTATGAAGTATCTCTACTGTTACTGGAGTAAACTTTATGGATTTTCTTCCCACTGGCGAAAATCAAACCTGTTTTAACCAAAAATTCATACAATCATATAATTCACAATTCTTTTTTTCAAAGGTTGAACGCTGCCTACAGATGATGTAAAACCCTAAAAACTATTTTTCACTATTCCACTACATCTACAACAACTTCCTACCAATGCATTTCTGAAAGTTTACTGCTTTGTCACAGTTAAGGTAAAGAAAAAATACTCTCCACAGGAGATGAAATGCGAACAGTTTGTGCAACAAAACCCCAGAACAGTCCACGTTAATATAACAAAGCATTCCTGTCACTGAAACGGCCTTAACCTGTTGGAGTGAGCAAAGATCACCTGGGAGTGTCTGCAAACAGGAATTTCTTTAAGTCTTTTATGCCTGCAGGGTTGGGTTTACTGCCCAGTTCTTTCAGACATTTTCCAGCAGGATTTATGGATTCACTTCCTGCCTTAATGTAGCAGGGGGGTTGATGACGAGCCCTCTGTGTTTTGATGGAGGGAAACTGTCTAACTTCTAAGTTAGAACCATTATAAGACTCGTATTGCATTGCCACTGATCTCACTGGACGCATATTTTACACGTAGCTTCGCCTGTTTAGCATAAATGGTTCCTTTTAGGTGTAAGTAGGTTTTCTGATCTTCAGTGACTATGAAACTAATTGAAGAAATGTCAGATTAAGGAACAAGGCAAAGAGGGTTAGCCTCATAACCGTCAGTCGGCAAGTAGCCTGGGTAGGACTGAGCTGTACTGGTGAGGGAGGAACTATCCTCTTGAATGGAAGGTAAATGTAGCGTTTCTTGGTAGCTGGGAATTATGTTACTTTAATTTAGCTCCAGTTGTAATACGGAAGGCAAGCGGTGAATCTGGTATGTATTCCTGCTGATTTTCCCACAAACTCCACCCACCGCGGCGCACCTCTCTGCTCCCCGGCTAAAGAATGATGCGCGGCCATGCGCAGAGAAACGCCCCACCCACCGTGTATATCAGGCCACCGTAAAGCCCGCCTCCTTCCAGTCACTTATCAACATGGCGGCGCACAGAAATTCGACGCAAAGCTGGAGAAATATTTACGTCTTTTGTTTGTTTATTTTCCTCCAGCTGTGGTTTAACGTCTGCCTTTCAGTTCCAGTTAACAAAACATCAGGTACGGCGCTGGCGTGTTTTTATGTGCTGTCAGAATGTCTTTAGTAACAGGAGCGTCGTTGCTGTGGCTAATTAGCATGTAACGTTAGCAACCACTGGTGTTACTTTGGACTGTGACAGCCTGGTTTTGAATACGTAACTGCATAAAACTGTTGATTTTATTTTTGTTTTTCTCTGACTACTGTGCCATGTAATAATAGTTTGTAGCAGAAAGGTTTTTTTGTTTAAACCAAATCGAAATACCTTAGATAACGTTTCTAATATGTAAAACCGAAAATATCCGAGCGTGATGTTCAGCTTCACCCAGAAGTACCACAACATTTAACTTTACTTCTGTTAAAATAGCACTATTTCAACATATTTTACTAAGGTGAAGGTCAAAAGTTGTACTATCTGATCAGAACATCTGAGTTAATATTTTACAATTAACTACTAATTAGCTAAAATATATAGGTCATGTGCAAATTTTGGTATTTTAAGAACTAAAATGACAAATCAAATAATTTTATTACAAAAACAGATTTTAAGCAGAACAAATCAGTTTTATTCATTTTAAGACTAATATGGCAATGTGTATATAGTGCATGTTTGAATGGAGTAAACTACTTGCTGTGTTGTCTTTATCTACAGACATAATATGGTCAAAAAATAGAAAATATTAGAACATCAAAGCCTGTATACAAACAGGAAGTGTTACTTTAACAAACTGTTAAAAGTACAGTGTAATAAAACATCAAAAAAGTTACTCAAATAAACATAAGCAGTTAAAACTTTATTTTGAAATGTTGCAATATTCCACACAAGATTAAATGAACAAAACATCCTTACTGCTAATAATAAGAGTAAATAATGCTGAAAAGGAGCAGAAAGATGTTTGATGAGTCAGGTACAGTTCCTTCTGTTTGTTCTAGTCACTCATCCCTTTACTTCCTGGTTTTCATGCATATGTGGGTTTTTAAAGCCACAAGAGCATTATTATTATTAAAACATTAGAATTTTGTCTTCCTCTGAAACGTTTCTGGAATTTCAGATATTTAAAGGCCAGTTTCATGTAAGATCAACATTGTAGAGATTTCCATCATGTTCCAATGTTATCCCCTCATGAAGACTTACCTGGAGTGTTGCCTTGATTATTTCATCCATGTTTGACAAATCCTTTAATGTCCATGGCAACAATTCAGCTGAGCAAAATGCCTGGGTGGACGCAGCCCCGCCTCCGAGGCGCAGCTCCTCCCTCACTCAGTGGAGCAGCAGCTTAAAGGTTTTCTGTTTAAAGGCCTGTAGCAATAAATTAATCACATGATAAATTGAAACAAACTCAATAATTTCCATGATTTATCGTTTTTCCCTTTCTGCCAAAAACTGGATGAAAAGTCTTCAGTCTGGTGTTTTAGTCTCTGCTAACCGTTTTTTAAAGAATAATTTTGTTTACAGAGACTTTATAATTCATTTTATTTGTTGTTTTGTTTATTTATTTTGGGTATTTAAAGTGTCTTCCAGGTGCAGTGCTAAATGTTCCTTAGAATTTAAAGTTTATTTAAAGTTTATTGGTCCATGAGAATGAGTTCTTGGATTATTATGCCGTTGTATTACTATAACTATTATTGAAAAATGGTCTCAAAACAACAATATTCTCAGTAACTTTTAGGAGTATTGTTTTCATGACGCATGCAGTTTTGGCTTTTATTTCAGTTTTATTTTAATATAATGAAAAAGTTTGATTTGTTAACATTTGAACTGTAAGCGTAGCGCCGTTATGTGAGCAACTAAAAGGATTTTATTGTTTAAGTTTCAGATTCTCGCTTTGCAGCATTTTCAGATTCTATTTTCGTTTAACCTTTTTTACATTATTAATGTAAATGTTTGTCTTTCTGTGAGAGTTTAAGGAAACCTGTCTATATCCTGAATGCCTCTCAGGTTTTACTCAGAGAAACTAAACAAGCAGCTCCTGTTCAGGGATGATTTATGCTGGTGAAGGCCCCTGACTTTGAATAGGCCCTTTCTTCTCTTGGGGGAGTCTTACTGCACACTTAAAGTCGTCAGTGTTCGCCTCCCGTATGAAGCAACGCCTCATTTTCCCTGAGCAGGAAATAATGGCAACACTGTTTGGTTCATGTTGTCACTGAGATAAATTTAAAGACGTCTCCAAATTTGGGTTGTATTTACAGGCTGCAGTTTGCTGGAAATTTAAGCATTTGCAAAAAAAATTAAGAATTAAATCAATAAATTGCATGTGTGAATGGTTTGCTTGAACAGGAGGCAAGATGAAATGAATAACTACAGTCATTGATGTTCAAATTCTTTGAGATGAATACTCTTTGGTCGAAAAATATAATAAAAAAAAACGTTCAGGTGCGCTGAAGTTGTAGGAAAAATGTCAGAGTATGAATGAATACTTCTGCAAGCCGTGCATAGCTCGGTTTATTTATGTAAATAACACAACGCGTCTGTTTTACCTGTCTGACCTAATTTCCTTTTTTAGGAGAATACAGTCGGTTCACTTTTAAACGTTTTGAATTTAGGACAGAACGTCGTGTTTTCAATAATCAATCAATCAATCGTGATAAATTAAAATGATTCTGATATTTGTTGAAGGGAAGTTTTATTTAGAGACTTCTTTGGTTTTGTGTATTTTTATTTCTGTTTTGTTTTGGGCGTCGTGTTTCATTTGAATATTTAAAATATATTCCAGTTTCAGTGTTCACAGTTCTTTACAAAGTTAAAGTCAATATATTAAAATGTTGCCAAAATGAACAACTTTGTGTGTCACAATAACTTCTTGGTTTGAATTGGTGTTTTCTGCATTTTTTCTCATGTCTTTATGAGGAGCAACATGTTTTATTTAAAGATTCATAAATTCAGGGTTTTTTATCACACAGATATGCCAGTAAGAGAATCTAAGTCTTTATTTTTCTGTTTTTACTGCAGTATATTTATAGATAATAGATAACATATCTGATCCAGAACCGCATGGCATCATGGGAGATGTAGGCAGAGGAAAGGCTTTAACCTCTCAAAGCTAGGTATGCTAGGTTACTCACTCACTCTTTGGTTGCCTAGCAACAACCTGTTGGGTAACTTGCACAGCAGCAGTTTAAAGTTTCTCCACTGTGCCTCATGACTGCTTTAAAATAAAAAACGGAGAGAAAACTGTGGATAAAACAGGAAACGTCACAACACCAGCTTGGCAGTATTTCAGATATTTGGAACAAATCAATAAGCATCTATGTCGACAGTCATGGATATCGATACACATATATATATTTTTTGTTATTTCTCTCCATCAGATTTGAGGACTTCTCAGGGATTAGAACCACGACCGAATTTGAACAACCCGGCTGTGGCAGCAGCTCAGACAAACGCGACCACAGACGCAGAGAAACAGAGTACACCAAGACCAACGCTCGCATCAACAACTGCTGCCGCCCCCAAAACGGCATCTGCCGAGGCCAAAGATGTCAAGACGACCCGTCAAGTAGAACCCACTGTGCATCTTTCAGCACAGAGCAAGAAAGACGCTAAAGGCACGCTCCCCCCACCTGCAGAGAAAACGTCTAGGAAAGAGAACGCAGTGAGGACGACCACTCCTGCTCCCACCGCCAACACCAAGGTGACCCAGCCAACAGGTGAGCCTGACGTCCAGCCCACCTCCACAGCAGAAAGCGTCGATACACAGCTGGGTACGGAGAAGCAACCAGAAATCGTTCCAGAAACTTCACCCTCCAAACCTGATGAAGAATACGAAGATTACGAAGACATTATCCTTTCTTCTGATGAAGGGAGAAAGGAAAATAAAGGGCGAATTGACACCAAGCAGCCGGTTCATCTGGTGGAGGAAGTGGACAGCTTCAGCTCAGAGGAACAGGACTCCCACTTCTTCTTCCACCTGGTCATCCTGGCCTTCCTGGTGGCCGTCGTCTACATCACCTATCACAACAAGAGGAAGGTGAGGCGTGGCCATTTGGTGGTAATCAGTTGAGTTTGGATGAACAGTAACTCTGTGTAGTTTCCCTGGAGTGTGTGGAGAATCCATGTTTTCGTTTGAGTTCATCTCTCAAACTTTGTGCTTCATCAGCCTGGCAGCCACCAGGCTTTACTTTCTCCCCACCAGGCTGAGCGTCGTTTGTTTTAAAAACGGTTTTCTATGCAGGGTTCTTTATTTTTCAATAGTTGAAGCATTGAACTGCGTTCAACCCTATTTACAAATTATGATGCTTGTGCACCTCTGGATTTTTATAACTTTTAGCATTTATTAGCATAAAACTGGTGAGATGCTAGCAGACATTGCTAGCGCTGCTACTACTGGGCTTAGCAGGTTTTCAGGGGGAAACTGTCTATTACATGTTTAGAAAATATGGACCACTTCCTGCTGGAGGGCAAAAGCTGCTCGCTAACGATGGCTAGCTTTGGTTTTAGCTGCCAAGTTGTCAACATAAATCGCCAAATTCTGACTTTTCTCCCTCCTAAATTCTTTGTCTGCCTTTTTTTGTTTTTGTTTTTTCTTTGACCCTAATCTTCTTCCGTACTGAGCTGGTGGGCTTTTAGCCTTGATTTAAAGGAAATCCGTGTTTCATAAGTTTTGCAGTTTGGAGCTCAGAAGCTGAAGGTTGATGCAACTTGTTTCTCTCCCCGAATTTAAAGTAAAAATGAGGGTTGATTCGTCTATTTGGCCTTCAGTTTCAGTTGACCAAACAAATGGATGTTCATCAGTCTGATCCCTTTAATTTCTGTCATTTCCCGTTTTTCAGATCTTCCTGCTGGTTCAGAGCCGCCGCTGGAAGGAGGGCTTATGTTCCCGTAACAACGTGGAATATCGGCGGCTGGACCAGAACGTCAACGAAGCCATGCCGTCCCTCAAGATGACCAAAGATTATATTTTTTGATTGAGGCTCCTATAAACACAAATCCAGCTGCTTATCTGATCACTTGCATGAAGTAGAGAGGCTTTGCTTTTTTTCAAAAATCATGTTTTACTTTGCTACAGCAGAAATAATTTACTATTTGTTGGAGTAGAATTGGACAGATTGTTGCCTTTTTGACATTTTCTTTATTTTAATGTTCTTTTTTTTAATATTTGTGGAAGTTTTTTTTTATGTTTTTGCATCTTTGTGTATTTTTTTTAAATTAAAGCTCAAAGATAGTTGAACGAATAAGGTGATGTAACATTCCTAATTGCTGTATTTCCACCTTTAAACATAGATTTCTCTCAGCATTCAAACCAAGCTGTACACTGGCACGTAAAGCACTTTGTCATGCTTACATTTATATAAAAAGCATTAACTAAGCAGAGCAGCCATGTGAAATAAAGAAATAAAATAAATTAACACCTATGTGTAAACTGATCTACCTTAATTGCGCCTTGTAGATAAAATGAAGGAAATATTAGCCACCAGACTCTTAATGTTTTTCATTCTGTGCAGATAGTTTTAAGACATCCAGGGGCGGTTAAATGGTTAGGGTTCTTATTTTTTATTGGATCTAATAAATGTGATTTGCACTTTTGAATAGTTTCAGAAAATGCCCTCCTGCATTACACAACTTTGGTTTATGGGTGTGAAATAAAACGGTAGCGTGTTTTAAGGATAAGCATTTGATCAGGGGAGGAATAATCTTCAGGTGACGGATAATCTCGTGTGTTTAAGCCATTTAAGAACAGGTTGATGCTGTGTGCAGAATGGAACGTACTCATTTATAGGAATCTTATTGCCAGGCTTCTGTATTTATCTTGATCGCTTTATGTTTTAATTACCGGGTTCCTCCAGATTTTGCTGTGCAGATGTTCTGTGGCCTCCTGCTTTATGGCTTCAGTGAAGTCTCTGTCAAACCATCGCCAAATGATGCAAAAGCAACTGCAGCATCCTCTTTTACTCCCATTTATCAGGAAAATGTACAGCCAGTAAAGGATTTAGTTATTTCAGGGTACTTCCCCTCTGTTGCCATTTCATGCCTTTTTGTTGAAATGCCATGAAACACCATGACCTTTTCGACATGTCCAGGTGTTTTCTGTGTAATACATGGTAGAATATGGGGTATGCTCTTGTGATCTACTGCTACTGCAATCAACACTACCCTGTACAATCGTTTTCTCAATAAAGCACAAATTATATAAATGTTACGTTTTTGTGTTTTTCTTGTAGCGCAGGGTTAGTGTCTTCAGGAAGAGGGCTGCCGAGTTTCCATTACAAAGGTGTGCAAATATTTGTCAGTGATTCTTGAGAATAGGGACAAAATGGGTTTTAATTTTCCCATAGTTTTTTTTTATTTCTCAACCTTATGTATGCAAATATGATAAATAATGTTTTGGAAATGTAAAGATGCTAAGGTACAGGCTCCCAGATGGAACATTTTTTTAAATTATATTTTTAATCGACCTGACCCAGAACTTTGTCGTCACCATCTGACAAAAATAAATATAAAATTATTTTTAAATACTCTATTTGTGCTATTTTTTTTTACTAAGTTTACAGACAAATGCTTCTCAAGAAACAAAATAAATATTTAAAACAACAAAAAGTCCATCTGACGGAGTTGACAGAACTGAAGGTGGAGACGAACTTGTGAGTAAAATGAAAAACTTGATACATGTGAAGTAATGCCATTCATGTAAAATACATTAAAATGAATTAATTGCACATTTAAGTGAGATTTAACAATAATTTCACTGAAAGAGTCAAACACTCTGACGGAGTTGACGAAATGCCAAACCCCTCAATTTATATGATGTTATTCTGAAGGAGGCCATATTGTAGCTCGTCAGGTCCATGAAATCTTTACAGTTTACCAGATTTAGCTTTTATTTCACAAAATTTCATCAAAGTTTTGTGAATTGTCAGTTATGGTGTTGACACATAATGGATGTGACAAACAACTTAGGAATAAAACAGAAGAAAAAACTTAAGAATAACTTAAGCTAACCAGAGCTAACTAGCCCTCCTAGCAAAGGAAGAGAAAAGACAACGTCATGGGGTCCTCAGAAGTTCTGGTGCCCCCCAATAATGCCTGATTTGTTTTTACATTCTTTTCATTTCTGACGGTGTTGACAAAAACTAGGGACAAATTTCAATGGAATTGGAAAATATCTAAAAATTATTTTTAATTCAATTTATTGATACTTTTATAATTATTTATATGACTACTTATACTTGTCACAATATATAATTTTAGTATTTCTTTATTTGTTTTAAACTATTATAATGTATTGAGTTCTGCTCCGGAACAAGGGCTTTTACAGGCATCATCCACCAACTACAATGTTTAAAATAAAAAAAATATTCAGCAAACGCCAGGAAAATATACATTGTTGTGCTCACATGACCCAGGTTAGTTGAGTCAGATATTTGAAAAAATATATTTTGTGTATATTTTATTCAAATTTTGTGCTTTATCCATAGGACCTGTTTTGTCCCTATTGTCAAGAATCATTGTTGTCTATTTTCTGCTAAAGTTGGAAAAAACAATTTCGCAAAATGTAGTTCCCACAAGCCTGAACCGGAAGTGATCCGCGCCATGTTTTGTTGGTTCATTCGTTCATGGGCTCTTTGCACCTCAGCTTCCGCGTTCGGGGTAAAGCGGCTCGATTGTTTCCGATCCAATACAAATATCATTTACATTAGGTGCTTGCAGGGCTTGGCCAAGGTTTGTACATCGATCAGAAGCCCCAACAAGTCAGCTGGAGAAAGGTTTTAAGATGTTCTCCTCGTTATGCATTTAGTGATACGAAGATGAGTTTTACTTAAACTTTGTGGCTAACATTAACGTTAGCTTATGCTAGTAGGCAATATTCTCGGACATTGTTCTTGTAAAATGTGCTATTTAAGTATCTAAACATTCTAACGGACAATGTATTTATCTAATTTTCAAGTATATTATGTGTGTTTATTGTCGTTAGTGTCAGAGACTAACGGGGAGGTTCCGGTTCGGGCTTTTAGCTTCCGAAGCCTGACGGAGCTCAACAAGCCTCATAGCTTGACAGTAGCGCAGCTCTGGTGTCAGAGATCTGGTTCAGCTGTTCAGGTTCAAAGTTGCTGCTTTTAGAAAAATATGACCGTGTTGCTTCATGTCTCCGTGTTATTTCGTTTTATTACCTTTGCATGTTTCTTGTGAAGAGCTCAGATAGGACGGTGTTTACAGCAGGATGTACAGGCGGATCAGTTGCTCGGCTGTCTGGCTCTGGTCTGCTCTCTCGTTCCCATAAACTCTTTCAGGCTGAATACAGAAGTGATTCCATGGAAATAACTCAGGGAGGCTCCTTTATTTACCATCCGTATCCCCGGTAGTTTTAGGCTGATCCGGAGTGAAGTGAAGGCTGCAAACTTTGCTGTGCGGCGTTAGCTGGTAGCGACAGATATTTACAAGCCAACTTCTTAATTCAGGATCGCTTGGAAATTAACGAAAACTTAAAAGCCCATTATATTAGGAAGACAACAATGTTAATAGTATTGTTTTTTTGCATCTGAAATACGACTTAGTCTTTTCTACCAGTCATGGTAACTCAAAGCGGAAAAAAGTGAGCCGCATTAGCTCCTGGAGATGTGACGTCAACGCCTTAGGTGCAAAGAGCCCATTAAGCTTAGCTGAACCATAGACATGAACCAACAAAAATAAAATATGTGGACCCTCCATTGACCAATGTACAAGAGAAAAATGCATGAACAAAATGGCTGCTGTCAGGATCGAAACATGTCGGATGAAGTCTCCTGCTGTGACATAGTTCACTGAATGAACATCAGAGAGTACAACATGGAAGAGCTTCGTAGGCTAAACAATCAATGTTTGAACGGATTGGAAAAGAAGAACTCTTCATGTGAACAAGGTTCTGGTGACTGGCGGAGTGAGTAGTAACAAACTCGTAGGCTACATGTCCGTCTTAGCTAGCAGGGAGCGCTAATTCTGAGCTTGTTGTCATAGTAACTCCGTAACAACTGCCCGCCAAGATGGCTGTCAGTTACACAGCTCCCAGTAGAGTGACGTCAAATGAGAACTGTGTTCTCATTTTGTCACTCTAAAAGGAGCATTAATGCATGTTGTCAGCAACCAGTTAGAGTAAAACTCTAATTATTTGTGTTAAAAGATAAAAATAAAGGTTGATTTATAATAAAATAAGTTGGTTAAAGCCATGAAAACTGGAAACAATTGCTGCAACATTTCCTCCACCAGCTGCAACCTGAAACTCCACCACCAGGAGGCAGTATGCACACACGTGTAGATGGTTCAAAAGCAACGAGCATTTTCAGTCATCTGATTTTTTTTTTTTTTGCAACGTCCTTTATGGATTGAAAGAAGAGGAATGGCAACGTTTATATTTCTGATTTGTACTGAAGGCAAATAACCTCATTTTAATTGTTTTTTGTTTCTTCTACAATTTTACTAAGAGAAGCTTAGAAATGATTTAATTTGCTATTTAGGTTTGTCACAGAGGAATAAATTACACTAAAATTGACTTTCTGAATTGAGAGGAAAGGGGTAGAAGTTTGCTAACAGCAGACAAAAAGCCCAAAATGTAATGTATTGTTCCTCCCCCCCCAAATGTCTCGCTGTGATGAATGGCTGCCACAGTCTGTTCCTGGAGCTGAATTAGTTTTAATGTACCACAGGCCTGCACCCAAACATATTGGCTGGTCACATTCTGACAAAGCCCTCCTAAATCATCCAACTTTGATGTGAATTGTTGCACCAAACAACAGAGCATATTATGCACCAGACCTCACCGCTTGTGCATTGTTGAAATTACACCCAGCACTTAAGTGTGCAATTTTTCAGAGGTGCAATCTTACTTAAAGTGCTTAAAGTGTCGGCAGTTCAATTCAGAAACAAGACCGAATATTTACATTCCAGTGCAATCAATGAAAACCAAACACAAACAGGAAGACATTTGTACATCTTGTCTGTTTGTCTGCAGACTTTAAAAGTTCTGCAAATGAACAGAGGATGAAAAACAACGGGGAGGAAATGACTGCAGAGCCTGAGCCGCAAAGGAGATGTTCAAGTGGAAACCAGAAAACAAGTTTTTAGGTTTGATTGACTGAAGAAGACAGAGCTATGCTGAAGTATTCATATTTCTGTTTCAGGAGGATTTTATGTGATGGACCAGCAGAAAATACAAAATGTCTTTCAAATGATCTGAAAAGTGCGGTGTGTATTAGTGTTTGGCTGGTTTTGGAATTAATATCTGGTGCAGCTGAATGTTTTTGGGGTGGTTTGCACACCGACTGAGACGGTTATTCAAGTCTTTCCTCAGATTCTCAGTTGGATTTATGTCTGAACTTTAACTAGGCCATTTTAACTCATGAATATTGTCATTGTCTTTTGCAGCCTCTAACACAAATTTATTTCCATTTGGCCTTTAATTGGTAAAAATTCACGACAGGCTCTGTGTGTTAGCACTGCGTTTATTTTACACACATCAGGCTTTAATTATCGCTCTATGAAAGAACAATTTAGTGTTTTTGGTGTTTTGTTCTGCTTTTAGGTCTTTTGTTGAAAATAATGTTTCAGGTCATATTCATGCACCAAAATTAAATCCAACAAGCATATTTATTCTCAGAATAATCTATAGTAAAGGTTCAAGAAATATCAAAACTTTAAAAAGAACAAACAGAAAGATGCAGACTCTTCGTAAAACCAAAACAATATTATATTGGAAAATCTTTTAAATGGTTTTATCCATCCATAAAGATAACTGAATTAAACTATCCATAAACTCCTGATTAAAAAATGTCAGCTGGGAGCGACTAATAATTTGTGTTATCGGCTTGTTTTTGTCTCGTTTCAAGGGATTAATTAAATATCTGAAACTCCCGTGTTGCAGATTATCCTCCACTAACAGGCATGTCAAAACCTCCTAAACTACTTTAATTAATTACAGTGAAACTATCATGAGAGTTTGCTTTGTTATGATGGTGAGCATGTGGGAGGAAATCCTGCGAATCAAACTCCTGACTCAGAACGTTAAGATTAAACTGGCAGATTTTACGTCTGGAAAATATTCAGTAAATCAGGAAAAGCAGATAAAAATCATGGTGTTGCTGCTTTTATGGAAATATCTCACATGTTTAACAAAACATTCTTTTCATGCACAAATCTCTGACATTGACCAAATCTGACCTTCTGTTTACCATTACTGTATTTTTACAGTTACTTTTTTGAAAAACTTTACTTTTAGGAATATTTCATCTTTACTTTTACTTGAGTAATTTTACTATCAAGTATTTTTGCTCTTACTTGATTAAAATTTCTTCCCACTGAATGAAAATCAAAGATGTTTTAACCAGAAATCCACCAGACAGACTCAAACCTGCAGCTTCTGTTAAAGTTTCACAAGTTTTTTATTTAATGAAACTGATTTGGAAACATTTTCTGTTGGCTGGTTTGAAAAGTTTTGTTACTTATATGGATTATTGTCATTTTGGTCCTTAAAATACCAAATCTTTCACTTAACTTTACATTTTGGTTTGCCAGTGATGCCATTTTTAAATATTAAATGATGTTTTGATTTAGTTGAATTTTTACCAAATACTTTTTTACTCTTACTTGAGTGAAATATGTTGAAGTAGTGCTAGTCTTTCTGGAGCACATATTTTAGGTACTCTACCCTCTGATCAGAATGTTTTCTATTGACATTCAGATTTTATGCAGTTTTTATGTCTGTAAATCAGAGAAAGCGGATAAACATCCCTGCTGTTGCTAGTTTTATTTAAATATCTCACATTTTTCAGTGCCTCTTGTTAATGATTCCTGTGTTTTTGCAGGATTGGATTGGCCCTCCATTATGCCTGGTTCCAGCAGGTATGCAGTTATTTTTTCCAAACGTAGCCGTCGATGCGTTGAGCAGCAGGCGTGCGGGGGGCAGCAGATAAAGCTGCTGGGTTGAGGCCGGAGTGTATCAAAGAGCAGGCGCTGTGATGGGGTCGTGTGGTCCAGCCTATTAGCTTCCTCCTCAGTGGGAAAGGTCAAAGGACGCACTGCTGCGGTTTGCATCAGCCTCCTGCTCTGCCACACTGAGCTGTGGACACAGGAATGGCTTTATGCTGTCTGCTCTTTAAATGTGTGCATTATCACAACATGACCGTTTTAAAAAGGGAATCTTTGTGTCTCCCACCTGTAATTGGGAGTAAATTTGTTATAACATGCATCTGCAAGCATTGAATGTGTTTATTTGATAGGTTTGTACAACAAATTTCTACTTAGTTTCATGTTATTTATACATAAAACACAAAATGCTAATTCCTGCTCATGCGCAGTCGCGATTCTGGTTTTAATTGCTGCCAGCAGGGGGCGCTGCTGCTGACGGTCGTCATGGAAACAGGTAGCAGCCAGATAGTTGTTGGCAAGAGAAAAATAATGACGCTTTAAATAAAACCAATATTTCGTTTCTGACAAATTATCATCATCTTTTTTGATTTATTTAATTAGCTGTAAAATTATACATTCTTATGGTAAGAATGACGTTGAAGGTACATTTTAAAAGGCAGCAGAATAAATAGATTGTCCCGTTTTGGAGGTAAAATAATCATAAAGTATGGAAATATTTTTCACTGTGAAAACGTTTTATTTCTGCTTATTGGTTATATATTTCTAAAATCCACTGAATGAGCTAAAAAAGTTTGTAATATAGAATTAGCAAAACAATGTGTGATAACTTGCTGTTCTGCTCCGTTTGTATGGAACTACACTAATGGAAAATTTTTTTTGAAGATCTGCAGATGGTTCAAGAGGGATGTCCGCTACGTTGGAGTTGATCCAAATAATCTGTCCCTTCATTGGACACCAGGTAAGAACAAACAGGCACACACACACACACACACACACACACGCACACACACACACACACACACACACACACACACACACACTTCCAGGTTAGAAGTACCAGAGTAATAAGAAATAATGGGAGCAAAGGTAAAAAAGGACATATTTACAACATGAGGAAAACAATACTGTGCAGTTATTAAAATCGCACACTCAGATTAAAATTAAAGTGTCTGTATAAAAACAACAACAACAGACTCTTCACAAGAATTTAAATACTGCAGATAATTTAGATAACTGCTAGAATGTCATTTTAGATAGAGTAAAAAACACATTAAGAAAAACTAAAGGAGCAAGATTTGAAAAACGATCATGTGGAGTTTGTTGTGAGCAACACAATGTGGGAGTTGATGAGTGGGCAGGAAAGCAACACAGTTTTGGCAATCAAGCTTTTCAGGGTTACACAAAGATCAAGGACAGAATTTGGTCAAAAGCTATAAAATAATTATTTAGAAATAACTTTACTGAGAAGATGAATCTACTTCCCAAACAAACTGGTGCAGCCTGGAAGGAAAGCTGGAGTAAAAATATTTCTTTTGATTGAGTGATGATCTGCAGGTGTAGATGCAAGTGTTTGCTCCCAAAACGGTTTCCCTGTTTCACAGAAAGCTGGAAAAAGAAAAGAGGAACGGGAGAGAAAACCAAAAACATGAATTCAGACAGGAAATATGACAGAAACAGACCATTTTTAGATCCCCAATAATCAAAACAATTCCATCACAGTGACAGCAGCAGCATTAAGAGGAGCTAAAGAAGAAACGCAGTGTGCTTAACACACACTTTCTTCAAATAAAACTATTAAAACTGACACAGATTCTTTCATTGTGTCTAAAGAAAACATTATAGGCTGTCATCATCTATACATTAATATAAATAGAAAATAATAAAACAGTGTATATGTGTTGAATTTGCTTATTTATAAAATACATTTGAGCTACAAACAGAAGTCCTACAGTCTGTGCTGCAGGCACAGATCCTTAAAGTATAATTTAACACCTCAAATAAGATTTATTGGTGGTCAAACACTGTGTTTATCCACTGCCAGCTCTGTTACTATGCTACATAACCCAAAACATAATTTCATCTGCATGCAGAGTGTGAAGCTGGGAAATAGTTTGATGCAGTGAAATGGAGAAATAAACGTTTTTCACCTACATTTGTCTCATAAAGAAGTTACTTACTGGAGTTTTTATTCCGCAGTAGACGTCATAATGCCCAGCTTCCTGCTGGAGGGCAAAAAGCAACTAGCCGTCGATGGCTAGCATTGGTTTTAGCTGTAAAGTTGTCAACATAACACACTAAATCTTAAATGTATGCCTGATATGTAAAAGAAAAAGGAATGCAGTGGTTTGCTACTATTTGTCAACACTTAGACAAATAGATAACAAGGTCAGGAAAAAGTTTTAATTAAGAAAATAATAGTGAAGGAGAGGGCAGTAGCTCAGTTATGCTAGCTTGACTATGACAACCTCAACGTAGATTTGCTGTGGAATTCTGTGTTTCAGTTCAGTTAAAAAATAATAAAGGTTACTAAAACACCAACTCTGACAGTGCAGTAGGTATTTAAATGAGCTAATCTGCCATCGCTATGTTAGCTTAGCTGCTAGCAGCGGTAGCTAATTTACCACGTTAGCTGCATTAGCTTAGCAGTGCTATCTATCACAGCGATCAAGTCAAGTCAAGTGTACTTTATTGTCAACGATCTATGTGCCAGGGTTAACACAGAAGTTTGAAATTGCGCTTCACCAGTCTCCAATCACTAATCAGTAATAATCGGAAAATAAACATCACGCCTTAAGACATAAAACTGTAACGGACTGAATGTTCTGCTCTTTGTGTGGGAAACGTTTGACTGTCTTTTGGTGTTGAATCCTGAAACATATAGTGGCGTTGTTGTCAGTCAGTTGCTATGGCAACGAGTCAGCGTGTAGCGTAGCCGACACAAAGAGTGAGAAGAACGTGGTTGTGTTGGTGTTTCTGCGTTATTTCCCCTTTGCTGCAGCTTCGTCTCCAGGTTTCATTTAGTTAACGGTTTTGCTGCAGCAGCGCCGCTAGAAGAAAACGTCTTTTTGCTTTTTAGATCACCTTTTAAGAGTTTCAGGTGTTTTTGTTATGCTTCTTGTTTTTATCTTTTTCATGTAATGTATTTATGTTTCTAGAATCAATCAAGTTCCTTTGTGTAGCAGAGTTCAGTAACAAGGCAATTCAGAGTGCTTTACATCATAAAAACACAAAAATACAAAGTCACATAAACATCACACAGAAACCAGAAACATTACATTTTGTCGAGTGTCATCATCATAATCATCCATACACATCAAATATATTTCATGTATTACGGTTCAGAAGCAGCTCTGGGCAGGTGGGTTTTAGTCTTAGTTTAAAGGAAGTCAGTGTTTCAGCTGTTCTGCAGTTTACAGGAAGTTTGTTCCATATCTGTAGAGAAGATATAGAGAAGTCATACTGGGAGTTCTGGTTCTTAGCATGTTTTAATCCCAGTGTCTGTTCATGTTCAGAGAAGGTGACTTCTGGAATGCAGCCATTAAGTTTGGATTTTATTATACAGCCAGTTCTAAAGGAATAAATTCTTCTAATAGCATAAATTGCCTTTTTTCATAATAAAAGTCTGGACTTTTGGGAGGAGCGTAGGAAACGCTGACTGTAGCAGAAAAACCGACTCCTCTCCCGTTTCGATTTTCTTGTCTTTGCCATCTCTGGTTGGGTGATCGCAGAGCTTCTTAAGATGGCTGTAAATTTCTTCCTGAGACTAGTTTACCGTCCGCTTCAGCAGCACTAAAAGCGGCTCCGCTCCATTTGGGTGGCGTTGAGGCGAGCCCTGCTGACCGGTACGGATCGTGCCCACAGTAGCATTTTATTTCATCTGTGGGCTCAGATTAAAAACACAGGAGGGATCACATCCTCAGCTCCAGCTGCATGAAAGGACGAGACGGAGGGGTCTTGTTCATATCGAGCAGAGGTTTTAATGAGAGGCAGTACATTCTCTGTGGCTGTCCCGGCCAGTCTAATTGGACGACGCAGAGGGTCACCAGCTGATGTGGGTCACATGAGCCTCCAGGCCAGAGCAGCTCACCTTCTCCCCACCAATCGTTCTTATAGCCAGTGTTCGTTTCAGTTTCTCTTTTGCACCTTTAAACCTCACTGTGTGGCAGTTTTTAATTTCTGCTAGCAATAAATTTAATATTTCTTAAAACTAATTGTCCTGGATTCCCAGCATTTTTAGAAATATTTCTCCAGTTTATGTTGTATAAATAATGAGAAAAAAATTGTATTTTGGGCAGCTATTGATATAAATACTTTGTCCTTTTTTTTAAAATATAATTTCATGTTGAGATTTTATAGATAATTGTAACTTGCGCTCTGTTATCTGGGATCAGATCAGTGTTTTTCAATTCGGGGCCGCCAGAGGGCGCTGTGGGGCCCTCAGGATGTTTGAAGGACAAGGGAAAGAAATGCAAAAAAATAAATAAATGAAATTGTAAACCTTTCTTAAGCTTAGATTTTCATAATTATTTTACCTTTATCAATCACTTTTTGAAAATAAAATATGAGTTTAACTAATTTATTGAAATATTATTTCTGATTGGCTGCCACTTGAATTCATCAGGCTGCTTTGCTCCTCAAGCTAGCGCAGCGAGAAAGAAACGGAATCGTTGTGACTTGTGGGATTGTGATGTGATTCCCTTCGGTGACAGACTTCTCAAATAAGTTCATAATTATAATTTATTATCTAAGTCCAGCTGTACTGCATCTGCTGCAGAATTATTACACGTCTCATCAAAATCTGGATAAAATGTGACAGGAAGCTTTGAAAACAATGGGATACGGCTACATTATAACACATTTTGTTGTTAGTTGTTCCTTTAATGTTAAATAAACCTGGTCTCTGCAAAAACACAACATCTTACCAGGTGATTTTTGTTTAGTTTCTAGTGCAAATATATTAGTTCACTTGAAATAAGACATTTTCCTTTATTAGAAGTGAAATAATCTGCCAATGAAAGTAGAACTTTTTCATCAATATTAAGGAATTATTTATTTAAAACAAGCTCATATTTGCAAGTGTACTGAGATATTTAAATTACCAGATTTGCTCTGTAATATTTTGTGTTTTTGCAGTGCAAGTCCTTAAAATAAATAAGTAAAATGTATTTGTGTTTTGCAGGACTGCAGGAGTTAACTAAAGTTAAATTATCTACACAGTCTAGGATTATAATCTGACAGCTGACTACGGGTCAGTAATCTGGTCAGGGGCCACTTGTAAATGTTTTAAATATCACATTTTGGGGATTTTTAAAGCTTTCTTGTTTTCAGTCTTTTAACAAACAGGCCAGTAACTTTGGTTCTTAGTTAGAAGGAAGAATATTTGAGACATCTCGGTTTTGAAGGTAGACATCTGAAGTGCATCTGTCCCCTCGAGCGATAAAAACAAAGCCAGACCGGAAAGCGTTGACGGTTTTTTCTCCCTCCTTCGGATGTGATTTCTCATCATGCCAGCTGTTTTAATTTCTCCCTTAAAGTTCCTGTCACAGTCTACCTTACATTTTCCTTCCCTCTGCACTTTGAACATTTAACAGCTCTTGTCACTGTCTTCTTTTAAAAGCCCCTCTTTCCTCCACTCAGGGGAATTTTTCTTCCTATCAACCCAAGATCTGAAAAAACTCCTGCTTTTAAATATTTGACAGTGTGTGTCTTCCTCTCAGGTAATTTGGATTTGACTATTTCATCCGTCTCATTTTACTTTTCTGTTTCCCCCCATCTGTCTTGTTACTTTGTCCTCTTTTGTCTCATTTCTTTTTATCATGCGTCGTACTTCTCGGCTCTGTCTCGATCTAAAGACGCTTTTCTGTTGCTGCTTTGATCTTTCTCACCCAGCTGCCTGTGTGTAAAGTCTCTGTGTATTTTTAGGTGTTTCTTCTTTGCATTAATTAGCCTTCCTGCATGCGGTTCGCTCCTCTGCAGGACTTCTTGAGGATGGATAAATATTCTTTCCCTGGAGGATTTTGTTACATGTATGCCAGTTATTTTATGGTTTAATTTACTGCAAGTAAAGTAAAGCTGCTGCTTTGTTGAGTTTAGATAATTATTGGATTCATTCAATAGTTTTATTTAAAAAAATGCACATTACACCAAACAGGAGAGCATTTAAGGCGTCCATAGTTCTCTTCTTTTCTCACTTCTGTGAACTTTGTAACTGACAGCCATCTTGGCAGGCCGTTGCTATGGAGTTGCTAAGACAACAATAAACAAATCACAAGCTCCTGTTGCTCATGGTGCTCTTGTGGCTCGTGTTGCTTGTGTTGCTCATGTTGCTCCTTTTGCTCCTGTTGCTCCTGTTGCTCATGGTGCTCTTGTTGCTCCTGTTGCTCCTGTTGCTCATGGTGCTCTTGTGGCTCGTGTTGCTTGTGTTGCTCATGTAGCTCATGTTGCTCCTTTTGCCACTGTTGCTCATGTTGCTCATGTTGCTTTGTTGTTCGTATTGCTCCTGTTGCTCATGGTGCTCATGGTGCTCTTGTTGCTCCTGTTGCTCTTGTTGCTCATGTTGCTTTGTTGTTCGTATTGCTCATGGTGCTCCTGTTGCTTGTGTTGCTCATGTTGCTTGTGTTGCTCCTTTTGCTCATGTTGCTCATGTTGCTCCTTTTGCTCCTGTTGCTCATGGTGCTCTTGTTGCTCCTGTTGCTCTTGTTGCTCATGTTGCTTTGTTGTTCGTATTGCTCATGGTGCTCCTGTTGCTTGTGTTGCTCCTGTTGCTTGTGTTGCTCATGTTGCTTGTGTTGCTCATGGTGCTCTTGTTGCTCCTGTTGCTCTTGTTGCTCATGTTGCTTTGTTGTTCGTATTGCTCATGGTGCTCCTGTTGCTTGTGTTGCTCATGTTGCTCGTGTTGCTCATGGTGCTCTTGTTGCTTGTGTTGCTCCTGTTGCTCCTGTTGCTCCTGTTGCTCATGGTGCTCTTGTGGCTCGTGTTGCTTGTGTTGCTCATGTTGCTCCTTTTGCTCCTGTTGCTCCTGTTGCTCATGTTGCTTTGTTGTTCGTATTGCTCCTGTTGCTCATGGTGCTCCTGTTGCTCCTGTTGCTCATGGTGCTCTTGTGGCTCGTGTTGCTTGTGTTGCTCATGTTGCTCCTTTTGCTCCTGTTGCTCCTGTTGCTCATGTTGCTTTGTTGTTCTTATTGCTCCTGTTGCTCATCGTGCTCATGGTGCTCTTGTTGCTCCTGTTGCCTATGTTGCTCCTGTTGCTCATGGTGCTCTTGTTGCTCGTGTTGCTCCTGTTGCTCCTGTTGCTCATGGTGCTCTTGTGGCTTGTGTTGCTCATGTTGCTCATGTTGCTCCTTTTGCTCCTGTTGCTCCTGTTGCTCATGGTGCTCTTGTTGCTTGTGTTGCTCATGTTGCTCATGTTGCTCCTTTTGCTCCTGTTGCTCATGTTGCTTTGTTGTTTGTATTGCTCCTGTTGCTCCTGTTGCTCATGTTGCTTTGTTGTTTGTATTGCTCATGTTGCTCGTGTTGCTCCTGTTGCTCATGGTGCTCTTGTTGCTCCTGTTGCTCTTGTTGCTCATGTTGCTTTGTTGTTCGTATTGCTCCTGTTGCTCATGGTGCTCCTGTTGCTTGTGTTGCTCATGTTGCTTGTGTTGCTCATGGTGCTCTTGTTGCTCCTGTTGCTCCTGTTGCTCCTGTTGCCTATGTTGCTCGTGTTGCTCATGGTGCTCTTGTTGCTCGTGTTGCTCATGTTGCTCCTGTTGTCTATGTTGCTTGTGTTGCTCTTGTTGCTGGTGTTGCTCCTGTTGCTCGTGTTGCTCCTGTTGCTCGTGTTGCTCATGGTGCTCGTGTTGCTCATGGTGCTCTTGTTGCTCGTGTTGCTCCTGTTGCTCATGTTGCTCGTGTTGCTCCTGTTGCTCGTGTTGCTCCTGTTTCTCTTTTTGCTCCTGTTTCTCTTGTTGCTCGTGTTTCTCTTGTTACTTGTGTTGCTCGTGTTGCTCCTGTTGCTCGTGTTGCTCATGGTGCTCTTGTTGCTCGTGTTGCTCATGGTGCTCTTGTTGCTCTTGTTGCTCCTGTTGTTCATGTTGCTTGTGTTTCTCCTGTTGTTCATGTTGCTTGTGTTTCTCCTGTTGCTCATGTTGCTCCTGTTGCTCATGGTGCTCCTGTTGCTTGTGTTGCATATGTTGCTTGTGTTGCTCGTGTTGCTCCTGTTGCTCATGTTGCTCGTGTTGCTCCTGTTGCTCGTGTTGCTCCTGTTGCTCGTGTTGCTCATGGTGCTCGTGTTGCTCATGTTGCTTTGTTGTTCGTATTGCTCCTGTTGCTCATGGTGCTCATGGTGCTCATGGTGCTCTTGTTGCTCCTGTTGCTCCTGTTGCTCATGTTGCTTTGTTGTTCGTATTGCTCCTGTTGCTCATCGTGCTCATGGTGCTCTTGTTGCTCCTGTTGCCTATGTTGCTCCTGTTGCTCATGGTGCTCTTGTTGCTCGTGTTGCTCCTGTTGCTCCTGTTGCTCATGGTGCTCTTGTGGCTTGTGTTGCTCATGTTGCTCCTTTTGCTCCTGTTGCTCCTGTTGCTCATGGTGCTCTTGTTGCTTGTGTTGCTCATGTTGCTCATGTTGCTCCTGTTGCTCATGTTGCTTTGTTGTTTGTATTGCTCCTGTTGCTCCTGTTGCTCATGTTGCTTTGTTGTTTGTATTGCTCATGTTGCTCGTGTTGCTCCTGTTGCTCATGGTGCTCTTGTTGCTCCTGTTGCTCTTGTTGCTCATGTTGCTTTGTTGTTCGTATTGCTCCTGTTGCTCATGGTGCTCCTGTTGCTTGTGTTGCTCATGTTGCTTGTGTTGCTCATGGTGCTCTTGTTGCTCCTGTTGCTCCTGTTGCTCCTGTTGCCTATGTTGCTCGTGTTGCTCATGGTGCTCTTGTTGCTCGTGTTGCTCATGTTGCTCCTGTTGTCTATGTTGCTTGTGTTGCTCTTGTTGCTGGTGTTGCTCCTGTTGCTCGTGTTGCTCCTGTTGCTCGTGTTGCTCATGGTGCTCGTGTTGCTCATGGTGCTCTTGTTGCTCGTGTTGCTCCTGTTGCTCATGTTGCTCGTGTTGCTCCTGTTGCTCGTGTTGCTCCTGTTTCTCTTTTTGCTCCTGTTTCTCTTGTTACTTGTGTTGCTCGTGTTGCTCCTGTTGCTCGTGTTGCTCATGGTGCTCTTGTTGCTCGTGTTGCTCATGGTGCTCTTGTTGCTCTTGTTGCTCCTGTTGTTCATGTTGCTTGTGTTTCTCCTGTTGTTCATGTTGCTTGTGTTTCTCCTGTTGCTCATGTTGCTCGTGTTGCTCCTGTTGCTCATGGTGCTCTTGTTGCTCGTGTTGCTCCTGTTGCTCATGTTGCTCGTGTTGCTCCTGTTGCTCGTGTTGCTCCTGTTTCTCTTTTTGCTCCTGTTTCTCTTGTTGCTCGTGTTTCTCTTGTTACTTGTGTTGCTCGTGTTGCTCCTGTTGCTCGTGTTGCTCATGGTGCTCTTGTTGCTCGTGTTGCTCATGGTGCTCTTGTTGCTCTTGTTGCTCCTGTTGTTCATGTTGCTTGTGTTGCTCATGTTGCTTGTGTTGCTCATGGTGCTCTTGTTGCTCCTGTTGCTCCTGTTGCTCCTGTTGCCTATGTTGCTCGTGTTGCTCATGGTGCTCTTGTTGCTTGTGTTGCTCATGTTGCTCCTGTTGTCTATGTTGCTTGTGTTGCTCTTGTTGCTGGTGTTGCTCCTGTTGCTCGTGTTGCTCCTGTTGCTCGTGTTGCTCATGGTGCTCGTGTTGCTCATGGTGCTCTTGTTGCTCGTGTTGCTCCTGTTGCTCATGTTGCTCGTGTTGCTCCTGTTGCTCGTGTTGCTCCTGTTTCTCTTTTTGCTCCTGTTTCTCTTGTTGCTCGTGTTTCTCTTGTTACTTGTGTTGCTCGTGTTGCTCCTGTTGCTCATGTTGCTCATGGTGCTCTTGTTGCTCGTGTTGCTCATGGTGCTCTTGTTGCTCTTGTTGCTCCTGTTGTTCATGTTGCTTGTGTTTCTCCTGTTGTTCATGTTGCTTGTGTTTCTCCTGTTGCTCATGTTGCTCGTGTTGCTCCTGTTGCTCATGGTGCTCTTGTTGCTCGTGTTGCTCCTGTTGCTCATGTTGCTCGTGTTGCTCCTGTTGCTCGTGTTGCTCCTGTTTCTCTTTTTGCTCCTGTTTCTCTTGTTGCTCGTGTTTCTCTTGTTACTTGTGTTGCTCGTGTTGCTCCTGTTGCTCGTGTTGCTCATGGTGCTCTTGTTGCTCGTGTTGCTCATGGTGCTCTTGTTGCTCTTGTTGCTCCTGTTGTTCATGTTGCTTGTGTTTCTCCTGTTGTTCATGTTGCTTGTGTTTCTCCTGTTGCTCATGTTGCTCGTGTTGCTCCTGTTGCTCATGGTGCTCCTGTTGCTTGTGTTGCATATGTTGCTTGTGTTGCTCGTGTTGCTCCTGTTGCTCATGTTGCTCGTGTTGCTCCTGTTGCTCGTGTTGCTCCTGTTGCTCGTGTTGCTCATGGTGCTCGTGTTGCTCATGTTGCTTTGTTGTTCGTATTGCTCCTGTTGCTCATGGTGCTCATGGTGCTCATGGTGCTCTTGTTGCTCCTGTTGCTCCTGTTGCTCATGTTGCTTTGTTGTTCGTATTGCTCCTGTTGCTCATCGTGCTCATGGTGCTCTTGTTGCTCCTGTTGCCTATGTTGCTCCTGTTGCTCATGGTGCTCTTGTTGCTCGTGTTGCTCCTGTTGCTCCTGTTGCTCATGGTGCTCTTGTGGCTTGTGTTGCTCATGTTGCTCCTTTTGCTCCTGTTGCTCCTGTTGCTCATGGTGCTCTTGTTGCTTGTGTTGCTCATGTTGCTCATGTTGCTCCTTTTGCTCCTGTTGCTCATGTTGCTTTGTTGTTTGTATTGCTCCTGTTGCTCCTGTTGCTCATGTTGCTTTGTTGTTTGTATTGCTCATGTTGCTCGTGTTGCTCCTGTTGCTCATGGTGCTCTTGTTGCTCCTGTTGCTCTTGTTGCTCATGTTGCTTTGTTGTTCGTATTGCTCCTGTTGCTCATGGTGCTCCTGTTGCTTGTGTTGCTCATGTTGCTTGTGTTGCTCATGGTGCTCTTGTTGCTCCTGTTGCTCCTGTTGCTCCTGTTGCCTATGTTGCTCGTGTTGCTCATGGTGCTCTTGTTGCTCGTGTTGCTCATGTTGCTCCTGTTGTCTATGTTGCTTGTGTTGCTCGTGTTGCTCCTGTTGCTCGTGTTGCTCCTGTTGCTCGTGTTGCTCATGGTGCTCGTGTTGCTCATGGTGCTCTTGTTGCTCGTGTTGCTCCTGTTGCTCATGTTGCTCGTGTTGCTCCTGTTGCTCGTGTTGCTCCTGTTTCTCTTTTTGCTCCTGTTTCTCTTGTTGCTCGTGTTTCTCTTGTTACTTGTGTTGCTCGTGTTGCTCCTGTTGCTCGTGTTGCTCATGGTGCTCTTGTTGCTCGTGTTGCTCATGGTGCTCTTGTTGCTCTTGTTGCTCCTGTTGTTCATGTTGCTTGTGTTTCTCCTGTTGTTCATGTTGCTTGTGTTTCTCCTGTTGCTCATGTTGCTCGTGTTGCTCCTGTTGCTCATGGTGCTCCTGTTGCTTGTGTTGCATATGTTGCTTGTGTTGCTCGTGTTGCTCCTGTTGCTCATGTTGCTCGTGTTGCTCCTGTTGCTCGTGTTGCTCCTGTTGCTCGTGTTGCTCATGGTGCTCGTGTTGCTCATGGTGCTCTTGTTGCTCGTGTTGCTCCTGTTGCTCGTGTTGCTCCTGTTGCTCGTGTTGCTCCTGTTGCTCGTGTTGCTCCTGTTTCTCTTTTTGCTCCTGTTTCTCTTGTTGCTCGTGTTTCTCTTGTTACTTGTGTTGCTCGTGTTGCTCCTGTTGCTCGTGTTGCTCATGGTGCTCTTGTTGCTCCTGTTGTTCATGTTGCTTGTGTTTCTCCTGTTGTTCATGTTGCTTGTGTTTCTCCTGTTGCTCATGTTGCTCGTGTTGCTCCTGTTGCTCATGGTGCTCCTGTTGCTTGTGTTGCATATGTTGCTTGTGTTGCTCGTGTTGCTCCTGTTGCTCATGTTGCTCGTGTTGCTCCTGTTGCTCGTGTTGCTCCTGTTGCTCGTGTTGCTCATGGTGCTCGTGTTGCTCATGGTGCTCTTGTTGCTCGTGTTGCTCCTGTTGCTCGTGTTGCTCCTGTTGCTCGTGTTGCTCCTGTTGCTCGTGTTGCTCCTGTTTCTCTTTTTGCTCCTGTTTCTCTTGTTGCTCGTGTTTCTCTTGTTACTTGTGTTGCTCGTGTTGCTCCTGTTGCTCGTGTTGCTCATGGTGCTCTTGTTGCTCCTGTTGTTCATGTTGCTTGTGTTTCTCCTGTTGTTCATGTTGCTTGTGTTTCTCCTGTTGCTCATGTTGCTCGTGTTGCTCCTGTTGCTCATGGTGCTCCTGTTGCTTGTGTTGCTCATGTTGCTTGTGTTGCTCGTGTTGCTCCTGTTGCTCGTGTTGCTCGTGTTGCTCATGTTGCTCATGGTGCTCTTGTTGCTCGTGTTGCTCCTGTTGCTCATGTTGCTCCTGTTGCTCGTGTTGCTCCTGTTGCTCCTGTTGCTCGTGTTGCTCCTGTTTCTCTTGTTGCTCGTGTTTCTCTTGTTACTTGTGTTGCTCCTGTTGCTCGTGTTGCTCCTGTTGCTCTTGTTGCTTGTGTTGCTCGTGTTGCTCCTGTTGCTCTTGTTGCTCATGTTGCTTTGTTGTTCGTATTGCTCCTGTTGCTCATGGTGCTCCTGTTGCTTGTGTTGCTCACGAGCAACACGAGCAACAAGAGCAACACAAGCACATGTTGCTCATGTTGCTCCTGTTGCTCTGTTGCTCCTGTTGCTCATGTTGTTCACTGAATCAGTTTAACATTTCCTTCTGATTTTTAATGTTGTCATCAGATATTCCCAGCTGGAATCTCAGAAAGTTTGGAAAATGTTAGTATTTTCTTATATCTGGGGAAAAACTATGTGATTAGTTAACCGGTCCCAATAAGCAATAAATCAATTAATTGCATGATAAATTAATTTCTATTTGCATCTTTCTACCGAAAACTGGATGATAAAAGTTTCCGGTCTGGTGTTTTGGTTTCAACTAAACCTTTTTTGAGACAGTTTTGTTTGAGAGACTTCATCTTTCATTTTATTTGTTATTTTGTTTATTTATTTTGGATATTTAAAATGTCTTCCAGTTCCAGTCTGAAATGTTGATTAGAATTTAAAGTTGATTTATCTTTGTTATTATTATTCGGGTACCACTATATTACTTTAAAATGGTCTTAAAAACAACAATATTATTGTTTATTGCAGTAACTTCTGGGAGAATTCATCGTCCAGCAACATTTGTTATCATGACAGACCTGAGTTTTCATCTTTTAAATGAAGAATCAAAACAATAAGAAGGACAGATGCAAAATATGAGATAATGCAGGATATCAAGTTTTTACAAAAAGCACAAAAGTTACTGGCAGTAATCCAGGAAGTCGTGTAAATGATCTGCTCACACAGACTGAACATTAACCTCCATACATTAACAATTTATCAGCTTCCCAAAGGGAAGCATTTAGTAAGAGTGTTTGATGTGTGAAAGCGAGCAGAGACAGATAAATCTGTAATAATCTGAAGAGGTGGTTGGCCGACTCTACTGGGAAAACGAGAGTGGATCCTGAGATGCAACTGGACCCGGCGCTGTTTGCCTTTTCCTTGTTCGCTTGTTTTCGTCTCTGTGGAAACTGTCATGGTTTCGCTTGAACACAACGTAAGGTTTACTGAAGCTGGAGGTATTGAGCCTTTCTGAGGAGGAATTTCATCCTGATGGGAACCTTCTGATTTGTCTTGTATGTTGATGGTTTGATAGGTTTGTATTGGGGGTATGAAACCAATAACTGATTTGATTTTCCTTTTGGGTTCTTTTAGAAATTAAAATTATGTTCCACTTATAGCTGCAGTAACTTTTACAAAAAGTATATATTTTTACATATTTGTTGAAACTGTTTCTATGTTGTGACAGTGTAGAACAAGACAGATAATCTAAAAAAATCAAGGCCCTCTGCTTTCTCCTAGTGCTAACTTGAAACAACCAATCAGCCAGGAGGCGGGTCTTAGCGCTGCCAATCACCTCTCTTTGTGACTACATGAATGCTGAGGCTAGTTAGGGTAGCTAATTTCTTTTCATTTAGTTGTTTCTCTGCCATTAGAACATTGAGCAGTCCATGCATGGACTTGATTGACAGCGCTAAGCCCCGTCTCCTGGCTCTGATATCTTCAGTAGCAGCCCTGGAGGTGGAGGAGATCGGTTGTTTTCACAGATTATCTGTCTCATAGCAAACGGTCACAACATAGTGACAGTTTGAGCAAATATGTAAAAACATATATTTTAATAATATTTTGTAAACTCTGCAGCTTTTTTAGTATTTTAGATCAGGATGAGAAGCTGGAGGTTCCTGACCTACTTTCTGATAAATTTGGCAACAGGTGTCTGATCCTCCTGGGTCTGCACATAACATGATGATCTTAATTATAGGAAAATAAACTTGAATTAATAACATCATATTAGAAAAAGAGAAAGTATTTTTTGAGTGCAAAATTGAACTTAAACGGTAGGAGAACATTTCTGTAACAAGCAAAAGTTACACAGAGGAAAATCTAAAGCACATTTCTGTGGTTTGCTCAACTTATTTCATAGTAACAATATAACGTTTAAGGATAAAAAACTAATCAATAACCACATTAAAACAGGTAGAAATGGCATATTTCTTATCACAGGTCAGAAAACTGTCCAAAAAAACCATAATGACAAATTAAAATAAATTGAATTGGCCTTAAATGTCGGCATTCAGCCTCCCTGAATATTTATATTGGACCAACCATCAAACAAATCAAAGCAAAATATGAGCTTATAAATTCCAGTTATGACCAGTTTGATATAATTAAAAGGCTTAAAGCCAAAATGATAAAATAAATCTCTCATTTCCAAGGAAAATGAGGAAAAAAGAAACCTTTTCCTCACCTGTGAATCCTCCATCCTGATGTACTTCCCTCTCTCTGTAAGACACATTTAAAAGATTGGAGCATCCTTCATGATGGTGGAGAGAGATTGGTTTTCCTGACACAGCCAGAAGATGGAGGGGCGAGGAAGGCAGGAAGCATAAATTAGCAGGATGGAAAGCATCATTAGGATTCATGCTCTGTGGACCACAGATGTCTGTATCACTTTTCATGACAATCCATCCTCTGGTTGTTATTTCAGTCTGCACCAAAGTGGTACGACTACCAACTGACATCCACTTTCTCAGAGAGAGAATCCAATGCAGGCTTTGTTTTTAGCAGCTACGGTTAGCTTAGCTTAGCTTAGCTGCATTTCTGTACAGTATATATGTTACATGCTATGGTTAGCTTAGCTTAGCTTAGCTGCATTTCTGTGCAGTATATATGTTACACGCTATGTTAGCTTAGCTGCATTTCTGTACAGTATATATGTTACACGCTACGGTTAGCTTAGCTTAGCTGCATTTCTGTGCAGTATATATGTTACACGCTATGGTAGCTTAGCTTGGCTGCATTTCTGTACAGTATATATGTTACACGCTACGGTTAGCTTAGCTTAGCTGCATTTCTGTACAGTATATATGTTACATGCTACGGTTAGCTTAGCTTAGCTGCATTTCTGTACAGTATATATGTTACATGCTATGGTTAGCTTAGCTTAGCTGCATTTCTGTGCAGTATATATGTTACACACTATGTTAGCTTAGCTTAGCTGCATTTCTGTACAGTGTATATGTTACACGCTACGGTTAGCTTAGCTTAGCTGCATTTCTGTACAGTATATATGTTACATGCTACGCTTAGCTTAGCTTAGCTGCATTTCTGTACAGTATATATGTTACATGCTACGGTTAGCTTAGCTTAGCTGCATTTCTGTACAGTATATATGTTACATGCTACGCTTAGCTTAGCTTAGCTGCATTTCTGTGCAGTATATACGTTACATGCTACAGTTAGCTTAGCTATCAGTTCCTATAACGCACACTCAGTATGTAGTTTGTTTATTTTATGAATATGTACAAAAAATACTTCCAGCATGAAGCATAATGTCAAAGCTTTAGTTTTATATATTTAAGGAAGTATAAACGTATCGATATTCCCACTCCTTATAATCTACAATACATGTAACAATGAAACCTGTACTTTACAGTTAACCCATCTATTTAATGTCTAACTTTATTTAGTGGCTGAACAATCATCTCGTTAAATAAAAAAAATAGAACTAACAGAAATAAACTTATAATACATTATATGATATGCAGCAGTAATCTCATGTTTGCTTAATAATTTTAACAGTTTTATCTAAACGTTATCGAAGTTCAATATTCAAATCATTCCACAGTTTGACTTCACTTGTTTGCATATTTAAAACTTTGATTCCCCCTTTAACTCATAAATTTGTCTTAAGCAGTTTTTGAATTTTTTCCCTTATAAGTTGTAATATTATGGAAAACTCCATTTATTTCAAGAACTTTATTACGACGTCGTATTACAGCGATGGTAGATTAAAAAAACAAGTGTAAATTTCCAGCAAAAAAATCTCAAAGATTTTTCTAGAAAAAAACACATTTCTAAGTTTGAAATGTCCAAAATTTGTTTAAAATCACAGCAGAAACTTCAGATTAATCTCAGAAATTTCCTAGAAAATTAGTGAAAAAGTTTCAACGTTTTGAAAGATTTTTGAAAGTGGTCTTAGAAATGTCTATGTTTGAAAAGTCAAACAATTTGCGAGTAAAAGCTCCGAAATTTCGACAAAAATCTTCGACTTTTGAAACTCAGAAATTTCCATATTTTTTCTCAAAAATTTCTGAGATGAATCTCAAAATTTCTGACTTTTCTGGTGGAAATGTTCTCCTCTTTTTTCTTCCATCGACAACGGCCTCATATGCTGTTGTACTTTATAGATCAGGATAAATGAAAAGTGATTATGAAACCTTTCTCTCAGGAGTTCCAGGAAAAACTCCCTTTTCTTAGAAACTTTGAAAGTTATCTGTAATATTTACTTTTTAAAAAATCGGGCATGAGGAGCGTCTCTCCTTTGTGGTCAGCTGACGTATCGAGTTTAAACGTCCGTCCAAAATGGCTGCTGATTCTGATCTGAGTTATTGGCTGCAGGAGAAAAGAGACCAGGTGTCATAAAACAAAGACGTTTGGGCTACAAGTCAAACTCTTTTCATCTGGGATGTTTTCACTGGCAGCCGCTGAAGGAACTGATGAAATCCTCCTAAATTTAGTGAAAGGAACTTCCTTAATCAGCATTGAAAACGGGACGGATAACGATGCTTCCTAACGCCAGCGTTCAATAAACTGGTTGGTTATTTTCTCAGTCACAGTGAATGTGCTGCATGTAGATAAAACTGAGGAAGTAATGATGATTATGAGCTCAATAAGACAACAAAATATTAACTTATATCCATTTTTAAATGATAAATGTTGATTTTAAAGTCGTGCTCTCTGTAGTTACACTCCCCTCTTTTCTGAAGAAAATATTTCTGCTGTACACATTTGTTAAAAAGTCGTGTGAGGTGATGTTTTTATTCGGATGACAGAGATGAGGGTTAGTTAAAAACCGAGGCCTGCAGTAACAGAGAGGATAAACATTAAATGTGACTATAATAATCCATAAGATCAAAATGTCTTCAGAGAATCAAAGCCAATGGATTTTTGGTTTTCTTTGTATTATATGAAGTTGGTGTATTGTAAACTTGATGAAGTGAATTTATTTGCATTGATTAACGGTTTTCTGCAGGAAATCATTACTCATGGGGTGTGAAAGATGTTTATTTGTTGGGTAAATTTTGATATTTTTTATAATTTTCCCTTGAGGCTTGCCATAATTAATGATGTCGTCATTTTACTGTTTGCTTTGTGACTTTGTTTTCATGCTCTGCCCCTTTACGGTAGCTTTTTCCATAAATTATGAGTTTCAGGAATGCTTTTTAATAAGCAGTTATTTTCCTGATGTGAACATTGTAGTACTCATATTTGTGTTATTAATTACAGCATAAGAAAGCAAATATTTCAGGGCTGAACTAATTTGGCTTCGTCGCTCTGATTGCATAAGTGACTTAATGTGTTCTTAAGTTGTGCCTGAAGATAAATTGCCTCCAGGAAGAAGTTAATGTTTCTCCAATCTGTAAAACTAACTCATAATCACTGCTGTTGTTACTTCACTGTCACCAGCCCTCCTCCCCCTTTAATCACTGGATGTTTCATTAGTGTTGGAGCTTTTTTCTGACTGACATGTTTATTATAAATATCCGTTTCTGAGCCAATAACATGTTTGTTATTCTGATGTGTCTCTCTGTCCTGTTGTGAATCGCTGAAGAGAAGCTCTGGTGATAATAAACAGGAGTTTCCTCTGCAGCTGTCTCCAGGTCAGCCTTCAAAATAACTCTGATTATTTTTTGAATGTTAACGACTCGCATAAATAATCAAACTATCTCTGATTTATTCATAGCTTCAGAGTCTTTGTTCGATATCGACAGATGAAGTTTGGATTCGTTTTGTGTTGTTCCAGACATTTTATGATTTTAATGGCAGAATGCCTGAGGACATAAAAACCAGATTTTAATGCAGATTTTGACCTTTTATATTGATTAGCTTGACCTTTTGACCCCTAATGCACAGCCTGTTTGAATCTAAAAAGCACTTTTCCTAATTTTCCTGTTCATGTTGCAGTTTAAAAATGTCTGATTATAACTTGGTAGCATGAAATGCATCTTCTTGTAAAGATTTTGATCTAGAGTGGAAAAAACGCAGCCGAATTTATTGGCATTAACAAACGAATGTGTTGCATTTATCAAAGCAAATTAACAAAATCTATTTAATTATTCACAAGAAGGGAATATTTAAATTCAATCAGCGGTTCCTTCTCACTTCCACATGCAACACAAATTATTGTTCTAAATTAACTTTGCTTACTTTGAACCATATTGGTACAAATTACTGTTTACAGGAAGAGATTGACTCATTTCACGTTAGATGATTTAAATTATTACTTTTTTCTGTCGTCTTCTTCATTTTGCCCAGATTGGAATCTTAAAAGTGTAATTTATTTTAATGTCAGTGTTTAATGGTGTACAGATTTCATTAAAAATGTTTTTTGTTGAGAAGATAAAACTAAATAAGAGAAAAATCACAGCTGGAAACTAGAGATCAGGCTGACCTCTGACCTGTGACCTGAGCCTTCAGAGCCACATAAAGATGGTTCCAAAGTGGGCCTTCTACCAGCTGCATCTCCACCCTGTTCTACACCACCCGTTTCTACACCACCCGTTTCTACACCACCCGTTTCTACAACACCCGTTTCTACACCACCCGGTTCTACAACACCCGTTTCTACACCACCCGGTTCTACAACACCCGGTTCTACACCACCCGGTTCTACAACACCCGTTTCTACACCACCCGGTTCTACAACACCCGGTTCTACACCACCCGGTTCTACACCACCCGTTTCTACACCACCCGTTTCTACAACACCCGGTTCTACAACACCCGTTTCTACACCACCCGGTTCTACAACACCCGGTTCTACACCACCCGGTTCTACAACACCCGGTTCTACACCACCTAGTTCTACAGTCCTTCACTGAGAGACTCTAAACTGCTGGTAGTTTCTAAATCACTGAATCATAAATTAAAGATCTGCTGCTGTTGGATCATCCTTCCAGGCCTTCCAGGCCTTCCAGACCTTCTAGATCTCTCAAACATGGAGAAGCAGCATTCAGCTTCTATGGATCTTAAATCTGGAACAAACTTCCAGAAAACTGAAAAACTGCTGAAACACTGAGCTCCTCTGACTCCAGAGTAAAATCTGATTTTAGTTGATTTGAAACATAATTAATGAAACTATGATCAACACTCTGATGTGAAACGATGGCAAAATGTTTCAACACTGCAAAAATACAAAATCTTACCAAGTTAGTTTGATTCAGTTTCTAGTTGGTTAGTTTTGTCTCATGTCAAGTGTACTAACTTGTAACTTTATATAAGAGATTGTTTCAAGTCAGTAATTCCTTAAAATTGATGAAAAGTTCCTTTCATTTATAACGTGAAAATGTTTTGTTATAAATGAAATAATCTGACAATAAAACCTTTTCCGCAATAAGGAAGTATTGACTTGAAACATCTTGCTGAAAAGTCGTTTGTAAGTTAGTTTTATCTTATTTCAGGTGACTAGAAACTAGACCTGGTAAGATTTTGTGTTTTTATGATGTAAAGCACTTTGAACTGTCTTGTTGCTGCACAAATAAACTTGACAAACTTTTGCCTCAGTCCTTGAAAGGCAGGCAGTGACTTTTTATTAAGTACGTAAGTCTTAGGAGAATCCGCCCCCTCAGTCCTGATGTCCTGTTGTGCATTTTGAGCTTTCTGTCCGTCGGTAAGCTGCATCTCTGCAGCTGATCTTTGTCGCTGCACCAGCTGTGCTTGCTGGAAGGCCTTTGAAAGCCCAACCAGAGAAGTTTGTGTCAAATAGAGGGCACACCAGGCCCTCTGAGAGCCTCTCTGCTTCTGGTTTCCACTTTAACACGGCAGCTGTTGGGGTGGCATCATGTGTGGCTGAAGTATTGGTTATGACTTGTTACCAACAGATGTTCATAAGGAAAATAAACGACAGAAGGGAAGGCTTGACATTTTTGGAGGCAGTCAGCTGAGGCAGGAATAAACTCAGGCATTAGCTTCATAAAGACGGGAATATTAGGAGCAGCCAGTTAAAATGGCAGCCAGTAAACGCGCTCAGACAGAGGGTTACAAACTGAGGTCTTTGCATCTTATTGCTTATTAGCGCTGCCATGTGTTTGTGCTGCAGATGCTCATGCAGCCAGATATGTTTGTAAAAATGAGGAAAATGTTTAATCTGGGCTGAAAAATATGCATTATCTGCCTTAATGATTGAAGGATTTAGCATCTTATGTTAGTATTTTTAGCTGTAAACTTTAGAACTTCAGCTTAAATCTGAGATCTTCAGATATTCGTCTCAGGTCCAGGAGGTTGATTTCATGACAAACTCAGGTTCCCTGAATTTATTCTAACAAAAGAGGAAATCGGGTGGCTAACATCAGTCCAGCAGCTTTTCCCCCGATACATGAAATAAACAATAAAGAACGCTAAATAAAACACAGATCAATAGCTTCCAATGAGCAGTTAGCAGCAGTTAGCAGCAGTTAGCAGCAGTTAGCAGTAAATTAAACGTAGCTAAAAGGCACGACAGTAATATTGTTCAAATTTAGCTACAAATATACAAAAAATAGGTAACTTTCCTCCAGAAGGGCTAAAAATGACATGCTGGCCAGAAAAATATAATATTTTTAATTAAAACTCTTACTGAGATATTATTTTATTTACCCAGCAATGCAATAGTTTAATAAATTAGTCAGATTTTTATTCTAAAGAGATGCGTAAACCATTATGGAGCCAAAACGTTTGGCAGGTTTTCCTCATTAGAGAACCCAAAAATTGTATTCAAGTAACAGTAACACTGAAAAATACTTTTACTCAAGTAAAAGTAAAAAGTTGCCATTCAGAAAATAGTTTGATCGATTCAGGTATTGAGTAACATAAATGATTAAAGTGGGAATTTGGCATTTTAAGGACCACAATAAAAATTACAAAATAACAAAATCAGACAAAATAAAAATGTTTCCAAATGAGTTTCTTTAAATAAAAAACTTCAGAAACTTGAACAAAAACTGGAGGTGAGTCTGGTGAATATTTGATTAAAACTACATTTAATTCAATACATTTTACTGACAAAATGTACATTTAGGAGTATTTTTAATAAGCTGTACTTTTTACTTCTACCTGAGTAATTTTATCATAATGTATTTCTGCTCTTCAGTAAAATTTCTGGATTTTCTTCCCACTGAATGAAAATCAAACATGTTTTAACCAGACAGACTCAAACCTGCAGCTTCTGTTAAAGTTTCACAAGTTTTTTTATTGAAAGGACCTGATCTGGAAACATTGAATGTTTTTGGGTTCTCTGCTCTCTGGGCGTTTTTATTTAGAGTTATTAGCTGTGCAGTGATTTTCATTTCACTTCACGGTTCTCACTACGTGGGGAAGCAGAAACATGCTGGATGTGAAAAAGAACAAGAGGTATGAATCGTTTGTGACACTCTGCATGAGGTCACACAGGATACTCTTAACTTGATTGTTGAAATTATATTCTGAAAATAACAGACTTCAGCTCAGTATGTGGCGCTGAAGCAAAAATAAAATCTGCAGTGTTCCTCAGCAGCTGCTGAGCAGTCAGGCAGTTTGTCTTTTCACTAAACCTCCAACATGGATGAGTGAACCAAATGTAAGTAGAGTGTAAATTAGCTCTTTAAGAATAAAAAAAACATGTAGCAAGAAAAATGGAGAAAAAAACAGAGGCGGATTTTAAAGCACCTATAAAGATGAAACGGGAACGATGAGGCAGAGATACGGGCTGAACGGCGCTCAGGAGGGAAGGAAAAACTGAACACTACTGGATGAAGTTGAAGTCTGTGTGTGTGTGTGTGTGTGTGTGTGTGTGTGTGTGTGTGTGTGTGTGCGTGCGTGAAATACCAGCAACTGCATGTTTCCATGATCCAGTCTGCTGTTGTCAAACCCTGCTGGAATTTGCTGGAGAGAAACAGGAGATAGCAGCTGTAGCTGTGACTGTGTGTGTGTGTGTGTGTGAGCCATTTCTTAAATCACCTGATTGACCCTTCTAAACAACACAAAGTCATACGGGGACACACTCATCCTCTGTGCTCTACACGCAGGTATGCAGAACTGTAACTGGTTTAGGTTTGTATGCCGTCTTGCTTCACACACACACGTTTAACTCCGCCCACCGACGGTCAGGGTTTTATGATGGCATCTTCAACAAAGCTCTTGTCTTTTCCAGCAGCCATTGTACGGCGGGAAAACCGGCTGAGGGTTGCTAGGTAACGGACTGAGCTCTGATGGGGTTGCTAGGTAACGGATTTGGCTTTGCTGGGGTTATATTTTCCAGAAACCAAAAAAACATAAATTTATTGCCATTAACTTATTATTTTTTTAAAGTCTTGGGCTGTTTTTGTTTTTGCAGTAGAGACTCAGACTGAAGTACAAAAAGTGCAGAATGTGAGTTTTGCATAATAGGTTCCCTTAAATCGGGAAGGGAAGGTCGACCACCTGCTGCATGACTTCAGGTTTTAATGCACAGGACAAGCTTTCATTGTCTTCTGTCATCCTCCTCCATGCTTTTGTGTTGTTTCCATTATTCCCTCCTCCTGATGCCTCACATTGATTTATCCTTTTCTTTTTCTTCTGCTCACCTTCCTCCAGTTCCCAGGTCCTTCAGGCCTCTACGTAATTTGAACCTCCTTCTGACTTTCTCCTTTCATCTTCTGCAGAGACAGAAAAGGCTGAGAAGAGGAAGGAAGTGAGGACAGAAAATGAAGCTTTTTAAGCTATAAAATAATAACAGACAGGCAGGAATTTGTTCTGTTCCCACTGCTATTAAGAACAAAACATTTATTAAGTTTTCATACGTGTATTAGTAGCTCCTATTAGTCCTTCCCACTCTGCCCACCGTGACTTAAAATATTCAGAGCGTCTCCGCTGCTATAATCCCTTTAATCCTGTAGTTTTAATTCATCTGCCTTGTTTGTTTTTTTGAGCTCTCACTTCTGGTTAAATACTTCTGGAGGAGACGTCGGCTCAGACTCAGCAGGATCGTATGGAAGAATCTACATCCAGAAATCTGTTTCTGCAGCAGCTTGTTGAGATGAACGTTTACCTCAGGAACAGAGGTGCCTTTTCGCTCCATAATCATAATTTTTCTAACAGTTTGTAATGACTTTCCAGAAATGATTTCAACCCTGAAACCGTGAGAACCACCAGCGTAAAATAACGCATGTTCTGGACATGTTCTGGAAATATGTTTTTTCTTCAATGCCTGTAGATTTACTCAAAAACAAAACCTGCCGTCTCACTAAGTCTGGTTTTTAGGCCAATGTGTAATAAATCAATCACTAAAACTTCCTTAAAGTCAGACCTGAAAGAAGTAGCAGATATGTGTTTGATGGATCCTGGTTATTTTATTCAGCTTCTGTTAAGCAATAGGAGTAGCTTCTAAAAACATCGTCACTGTCCTAAAATAAAGGCCCAAGTTGTTCTTTGCTAAAAGGGATTTTGGTGAAAACGAATCTTCTCTTCTTTCGTCACAAAATATGTTTTAGGCCAAAAAAGAGAGAGACTTGTGCAGAACATAAATAATCAAATACAAACACAAATATCTTTGTATAAATGGGACCTGATATTTAGTTTCATTTAATTTGCCACTCTTCTACCGTAAAGATCATAATTCACACAGGAGTGACGGCTTTATAATATCTGTTTCAGACACCAATTAATTAACTGGCCTGCCACCTTAAAGTCATGAAAATTGATCCAGTATCTGATCCACAAGTCATAATAACAAGCAGAAAACAATAAATCCACTTTCTGCCTCGCTGTAGAAATGTAGTTATGCCTCCATTAATTAGCTCTGGAATGAGCCAGCCTCGTTATGCCAGCTGCTTCTGTCTTGACAAAGTACTCGATATTTCCTGACCCTTTCCTTCGGAGAGTGAAACATGCCCCCCGTGCGTTTCAGATTTACGGCCGCTCCGATACTTTGGGGTCACGTGGTGAAGCCCTGCAGCTGTGATAAATGGCCGACTTTCAGGATCCTGGAGTTTGGAAAAAGGCAAGAAGAAATCACGGGTGGGAAATGACGCTGGGGAGACGAGTTTCATTTGTTTCACTTGGGAGAGCCGAAAGGCAAAATCTGGTTTGTACTTCAGGAAACACTTGAATGCCACAAAGAAAAGGCAAAGAATGAAACCTTTAATGCATCAGATTGGAAAAAGGACATGATTGAGCACAAACTCAACATAGGAAACAGAAAAGCAAGGAAGGAGTTAAAGAAAGATCAAGCCAGGGCTTGTAAAAGTTTTGGAATTTGAACTTTTCCATATTTTCTCACATCAAACCACAAACATAAATATACATCATTAGAATTTAATGTGAAAAAACAACACAAAGTGGGATACGATTGTGAAAAGGAAGAAAAACATTTTAGTGCGGTGTGCAACATTATCCAGCCCCCCTGAGTCAATACTCTGTGTTTGCTGTTTTCCAGCTGCTAGTCTTTAGGGTTTGATCATCTAGTGACTGAAGTTTTTGCTTCTTTGCCAAACGTCTCAAGCTCAATCAGATTCAATGCAGAGCATTTGTGAACAGCAGATTCTCTATTGAGTCTGGACTTTGACTAGACCATTCTAACAGTTGAATATGTTGTATTTTACCCCATCGTTGCCCTGGCTTTGTGCTTCGGGTCGTCGTCCTGCTGGAAGCCTCTGATCTTCAGACTGCAGCAGGTTTTCTCCTTTTCTGGCTCCATCCGTCTTCATATCACCTCTTCCTGCTGAAGAGAAGAGCCGCATGGGAACAATATCAGAAGTGAAATGATCTGGAAAAATAACTTTTTCGTCAATATTAAGGAAGTACTGAAGTAAAACAAGCTCCTGTTTGTTGCTGAAAAGTTACTTGTGAGTTAGTTTAGTTTTATTTCAAGAGTAAAAAAATTTCACTGGAAACTAGATCAAAGATACTTGGTTTGTTTTTTGTATAATTTTCTTTCTTCTTCACAATTTACTTTGTGTTCACATTAGATTCCAGTGGAGCATATTTGATTTTGTTGCTATAATGTGGCAAAATATGGACAAGTTTAAGGGGTGTGAATAGTTTTGCACGTCACTGGATATCAGACCAGGTGTTTGCTTACCTGTCCCTTTTCGCTTTACTCCCAACTTAAGGAAGTCGTTTGTGTTTCCCTCTTTTTCTCCTCCCATGTTTGGAAAGGAAAATCCCAGAATTGGTTTTCTGAAGTGACATTTCCACTGCAGCTCTGACATGAGATTAAGTTAATCTGTGTCACAGTGAGGCTGCTCCAGTGTGACAGCGCGGTTTTGTTGTAAACAGCATTACAAGTCGCTCCTCAGCCCTTCGGAGCGCCATGGCTGTGAGGGTAAGACCTGCTTTTATTTATTTTTATTTTTGGGAGCATCACTGCCACAGGTGATTATGTAAAAACTTCCACAGCTGTGAGCAGATGGAGTTCAGCCACATGAACAGCAAAGCAGTGCATGACTGCAACATAACCTTCACAGATTTATTCATATAAATATTTACAGCTGCTGTAGAACATGTTCCGAGCCTTTTCTGTTACCGGTCTTTATTATTCATTAATGTTAAGAGCAGAGTCAATTTAATGATGCATCTCATATTTTAATGTGATAGTTTATTTTTGCTGTTCAAGTCATTTTAAATCAGGAAATCTGTTTTTGTTTCACATTTTCAAAACCGACACTGTAAAAACAAAATCTTACCAAGTATTTTGGTCTAGTTTCTAGTGCAAATATGTTAGTTTACCTGCATAAGATAAAACTGACTTATAAGTAACTTTTCAACAAGAAATATGAGGCTTTTTAAAGTCAATAATGACTTATTGTTGAGGAAATAGAACTACTTCCATTAGATAATTTCACTTATAACAAAACATTTTTCTATCAGTGATAGAAACTATTTAATCAATATTAAGGAATAATTTACTTTAAGTCAAACTCGTATACGTTGCTGAAGAGTTACCTCTAAATCAATTTTATCTTATTACAAGTTTACAAAGATATTAGGACTAGAACTAGAGAAAAATTAATTTGTGTTTTTACAGTGTATCAGAAATTCTTGTTTGCTGTATGTTTAAACAGTCCTAATGTAACTTTAAAAAATCACAGTCAGATAGGACAATGAATCACTATCGATAGACACATGATCAATATATAATACGTATGATTACACATTCAATCATTTCATTGAACTCTGATCCAGAACCGCACAGCATTCTGGGAGATGTAGGCAGGGAAACTCTAACCGCTGAGCTAGCTAAGCTAGGTTGGTTCAATACTTATTCACTCTTTGGTTGCCTAGCAACAGCCTGCTGGGGAGGAAGCAGTTTCAAGCTCCGCCCAACTTCGGTTGCTTAGCAACAATCTTCTGAGTAACTTGAGGTTTCACCCCTGTGCCTCATAACTGATTAAAAAAGGCTAATCAATAATTATCGACAATTATCGATATCGACTGGTATCGCTTATATCATGATACGTTTTCCAGCTTTTGTTCCGCTTTACTTTCAAACCATTTATACTGAGTCAGTTTGTTTTTAAAGGATCTTCCTAGGTTTTAACGTACATTAAGACATATCAAATTGAGTATCAGTTTCACTTTATTTTGGTAAATTATTAACATCACACACAGGAGACAAAAACAAAATACTGATTTACAAATTCATAATTTACCAAAGAAAGGAACAGGCTGAAGCCAAGGCGTGTAATTAATGTGTAAAACCAAATTCCTGTCTGTGAAATATGATGAACAGCAGCATCTTTCTGTTAATGTGTTTATTCCTGGCGGCTCCCACCAGTAACGTTGGCTCAAAGCGGTGGATGAAGTTGCCTCATTCCCTTCCTTCAGCCGTGCTCCCCGGCTGCGGCCTACTTTGATGTCCCTACGTTAAATATTGAATGTACATCCATATTTCACTGGCTGATCCCTGCTGCCAGACTGAGGGGCAGGATAATAAACATTGCCAGTGAATTTCACTTCTCTAATTGCTTGGAGTTAATCTGCATTTCCCTGCACAGCGCCTTGACCTCGAGTAATGGAGCTGCCACAATCCCACGGTAAATATAAATAGGGCCAAGGTGGGAAAAATGATGTTCACTGGAAAATATTTTAGCTAGTTTGTATCGCGTTTAAAAGCTCCATCAGGAGAATGATACCTTACCGTTAGATAGTAAAATATAAACACAGAAACTTTAATTAAAAAAAACAGCTACAGCAAAGAATAAAGCTTTAAACGCCATAAAGTTAAACGGACGTCTCACTAATGCTACGTATTAGCATTATAGATTTGGCCCCAGATGAGCGAGTGATAGGTAAGATAATTTCCTTTATTTACCACATTTTCAGCAACGAGGCAATTCAGAGTGCTTTACATGAATTACAAGGAAATAAAACAAAACAATAACCATGTTCTTCTCAAGCAGTTAAGTTTGTAGCTTTCCATAAGCACTGCCCTGTTTTTACATATTGCTTCAATATTTACACTTAATGTTCTTTCCTCATGCTGATTTATGAAGCGCACCAGTCCCTCCTGCAGCAACAGAACATAACGCTAATGGCTACAGTGGTTTTCTTCCACCTTTTATCTCTAAATGTTATTATGGTGAAAAACTTTTGTTTTTACAACAATCCCAGCAAAAAATGAAACAAAAATTAACACAGAGACTATAATCCAACATGGTGGCTGGACAAGACATAGATGGGAGTATATTTACTGAATTCATTCTTAATTCTTAAAGGCATGTTAATGTCACTTTATGCAAACTAAACTTCTCTAAAAACTCTTGCATTATTCTGATATTAATTAGAAATAATCTGAAGTAAAGTAAGGAATTCAATTAAGAATTCACATTTTGCACATTTTTGTGCTTTCATTTGGGTCGTTACTGCTTAAAAAAAAAAAACAGAACAAAACAAAAAAAAACAGCCCAAGCACTTAAAAAAACATTCAGTTGTTTTTTGAAGATAAATTCATGTTTTTTAGTGTCTGAATGTAAGTGTCAAATCAGCAGGGACTGCCCCGTTACCTAGCAACCACAGCTGAGCCCAGCCCGTTACCTAGCAACCACAGCTGAGCTCCACCTTCTGTGGTCGGCTGGTTTTTCTGCTGTACAATGGCTGCTGGAAAAGACAAGTTTTGTTGTTGACTTGCTGCTTTCTGGTTGGTTGAACAGGAGGCTCCACTTCTGCTTTTCAAAGATGTACAGTTGTGTATTTGCACATGTGTTTGCAGCTGTTTTCATGTGTGATTGTAGTATTGAGTTGGGGGCGTGGCCAGCTACAGATTATTTGGATTTAAAGTGACAGAGACCCTAAAACGGCTCACTGAGCAGACTGACATCTCATCATCTAAGAGCGATTTTGTGTAAGAAATGTAATGAACTTGTTTTGTATAGACCATAGAGTGATCCTAACCTGTTTAAGAAAAGTGAAACAGAATCATTTTTTATTTCTTTCCACTTTCCAAATAAGGTGGAGAATATGTAAAACCCTCAGGAGGCGACTGCGGATATTTGTCTCATTTCATTTCACGCCAGAAGCAAAGCTTTTTATTTAAACACCTCAGAGAGCCAGTGATGTTTAATGCATCAGAAAAAATACATAATGAGCTGTGTGACACATTCAAATGCCTATCAGGAAATACTTTAACTACGACACTGCAAGACGTTTTTCTACACTTGTGACCCATAAAAATCACAAAAGCATCTGAAATTCAAGAGTTGCTTTATCATTACAGGGACATTTAAGTTTAGGACTTGAGTTAAAAATGACTCTCTTCTGGATTATTACCATAATACAAAGTAATTTTTCTTCAAAGCACGTCAGCTTTGCTGTTTCAATTTGCTTTAAAGTACAAGTTTTAATTTTTTAAGTACAGTTCCTTCCTTTCTGGAGTGGCAGCATTTGACTGCGGTTTCTCTGGGATCTCATCATCTTTATTCATCTAAAAGCTTTAATGATTTAAAAATGATGATGAATAATATTCCTTTGAATAATAATAACTATGCTCCCCGCATGCTGCTTCACTCAGTTTAAAAAAAGATGAGGAAAGACTTAATGTACTGTCCGGTAAAATCATGTTTGAGCTTATTAGATTAATTACTGACACATTTAGGATGAGCTCCGCCTGACAGACGAAGGAGGATGAATATTCAGCTTTTTTCTGGTACAGAAATATCCTCATGGTGGCTCCATGTTTAACTCATGAGCGAGGGGGGGACATTTGAGTGAGTTTTGCTTTTGGAGGTCTCTGTCGCTCATCCACAGGTTAGTACTGATGCCCTTCGAAAGCTTTCGAACAGGAAATATGGGAAGCACCAGGAAGGATGGCTGTAAATCTGATTTTAGAAGCTGAATGAAAATCAGATGTTGCACCTGACTTTCTCCAGAACAGAGAATATCATAAATCTGACATTTATCCTAAAATAACAGCATCTCATGATCTACAACTACAGTGTGATTTTGTAGCACTTCACTGTAAAAACTCAAAAGTATTTTTGGTTTATTTTCTAGTGAAAATCTCAAAGAACACTTGAAATAAGGCAAAAGTTATTTACAAGTATCTCTTCAGCAAGATGTGAGCTTGTTTTGAGTCAATTTGTTTTAAATGTACTGGTGCTACTTTCAAACTGTTTTTATTTATAACGTGAAAAATGTCTTGCTGTAAACTGCCTGCGGAACTAGAACTTTTTCATCAAAATGTAGGAACATAACAATAAGCTAAATACGTCACACATTACGGGCACCGATAAGAGGAACCGTTCATCCTCAGGTACTGAATCAGGTAACCCTGTGGGTTACCTGATGGAGGAGGTAACCCTGTGGGTTACCTGATTCTTCCCGTTTTCAGATGATCGGCTCATGTAAAGCTTTGTGGCTGAACTCCTGCCAGGCTCCTGCAGGCTGCGGCCCGCAGTGATTTCCAGCTCTATCAGAGTTGTGCACAGCTTTCAGTAAACAGAGGTGGATGCAGGCATGAGCGGCCGGTCCAAAAGTTCCTATGGTGTCATACAGGAGCCTCCTCCCAACAAGGATGAGGGAGACATTCTGCACTACAACAGAAAAAATAGAGATTCTGACTTTCAAGAAGAAATAAGTTATATTTTCATTACCTCAAGGCTGAACCTCTGATCAGTTTTTTCTCATACCCACCCTGAAGCCAGAATTTTGTTTTCTGACAGATTTCTTTGTCTAACATCCTTCACTGTGATTTCGTCATCTTGAGACAACCTTTGTTTGATGTCTCTGGGGATGAGAAAGTATAAAAACGAAGCTTAGAACAGAAGCAGAATAATAATTCAAGAGATTTTAAAGATACTTTCAACTTGATGAGCCTCCAGAGAACACAGGAAATTAATATTTAAGGTGCTAAGTTAGCTAATCTTACATTAATCATGCATTTTGTAATGAACATCTGTGTAAAAGTGTGCTATTGTGGCCTTTTTCTACCAAAAGAGTCATTAGCTGTTGAGGAATGGACTTCACCAGATCCCTGAAGGAGTGTTGTGGTATTGAGCTTCAGATGAAGCCTCCATATTGGTCCACAAATCCCTGATTATATTAATATGTGGGGAATTTTTGATCAAATCAACGCTGAAAAACCATTACAGACCGAGTTTTCTGTTTTAAACCACAGCTGTCAATGAATATTGTTTCCAGGAAACGTTGCACCTGGTATAAAAATGTTTTGGTAGATTTTATGTGTTAAATTAAAATTCACGTTGATGACAGAAGTTTTCTTAGCAGGGAAACATCCTCTGCTAGCTTAGCTTTCTTAGGGTTGGGCATCTGGTCATGATGTGTATCTTCATACACAACTGAGGATAAAGACCCGTTGCATGTTATTGTTGACATCTGGAAACGCTAACAACATGCGCTAACATGTGTTGCGCTAACATGTGTTGCGCTAAAATGTGTTGCGCTAACATGTGTTGCGCTAACATGTGTTGCGCTAATATGTGTTGCGCTAACATGTGTTGCGCTAACATGTGTTGCGTTAACACGTGTTGTGCTAACATGTGTTGCGCTAACACGTGTTGTGCTAACATGTGTTGCGCTAATATGTCTTGCGCTAACATGTGTTGCGCTAACACATGTTGTGCTAACACATTAAGAAGACGATTCTTTTCTTCTCCGTCCGTAGCGGCGCTGCCGCGGTTGAACCGTTATCTAAATGGAACCTGGAAACGAAGCTGCAAAGGGAAAAATAACGCAGAAAAACCGTTAAAGAAAAACTCAGAACCACTTTTTCTTTCCCTCTCTATGACTTGTTGCCATAGCAACTGACAACAACGCCACTACATGTATCAGGATTCAACACCAATAAACACCCAAACATTTTCCTCACAAAGAGCAGAACATTCAGTCGGTTTTACGTTTTCAGGCTTGATGTTTATTTTGTAATTATTAATAATTGATCGCTGTGATAGATTAGCCCTGCTAAGCTAACACGCAGTGGTGATTAGCTAATTTAAACACCTGCTCTCCTGATGATCTGTCAGAGTTGGAGTTTCTGTTGGTAAACATAAATTCTGCAGCACGTTACACAACATATTACAGCTGTCATAGTCAAGCCATCGTAGCTCTGCTTCTCTCTCTCTCTCTCTCTCTCGCTACTTTTTTCTTAATTAAAACTTTTTCCTGATCTTTTTTTATTTCCTTTATTTAACCAGGTAACCCTGTTGAGATCTAGATCTCATTTAAAGAGGGGTCTTGTTATCGAGTTGTCAAAGTGTTGACAATGAGTAACAAAGCACCGCATCCCTTTTTCTTTTATATGTCAGGCGTACATTTACGATGTAGCGAGTTATGTTGACAACAGTTAAAACCGATGCTAGTCATCGTCGGCCAGCAGGAAGCCGGGCGGGATCTGGTGTCCGTTACGTCTCAGGTCGATACCAGCTTAGTGATCGTCTGCGGTTGTGCTCATGTTATCACAAAGAAACATAAAGCTGTGTGTCATCATCATATCTTATATGAAATGTTGCAGTACTGCATCTAAATTATTAATAAAAGTGGTCCTAGAGTGAAGCCTTGAGGAACCCCACATGCCAAAAGCACAAACGGCTCCAGATCTAACAAATAAGATCTGAGCCAAAGTATCCCATTAACAGACAATAATACCAACATGTTTTGATTGATAGACTAGAAGGTCTATCAGTCTTAATGACATTATTGCCTTTAAATGTTTTCTTAGTGAGCAGCAGAGAAATTGATCTTCAGTCTGGATATTCTCCTTGTGATGGAGGCCCATGAGGAGATCCTTTGCCAAACTGGCTGTGATCTTGTTTTAGACAATCCAGCAATTTTTAGGTTGTTTTCTGAGTTTGCACACTTTTTATTACTTTTTAGCACTTAAACTGAAATCAAAGTCTCAATCATTTTCATTTTCTACCACATGCGACCAAACTTTTGAAACTGACATCTAATTTGTTGCTCACAGCTACAAAGCCTTTTTCTCTTTTCCTATTTTTCATTCCTGTCACAACCCTTCCTTTTCTAAGAGATCCAGTTCAGTGAAAATAAGAGAGAATAAAAGAGGATGATGCCTTTTATTGTCAAAGTGCCCCTCTGGTTAGTTCTGCATCGGGGTCCCTTTCTGTCATTGCTGCTTCTTTGGGATTTAGCTGAACTGAGGCCAGTTTACAGCTGACAGTTGCTTCGCTGCAGACACCTCCAGCTGGATGGATTTGTGCGGCTTAGACTCTAAGTTAGTTAAATGAAGCCTTGAAGGAGAGTGAATGAGATTCCCAGCAGCACTCGAAACAAAGCAAACAGAGAAAACTTGCCTTTCATTCAGAGAGTAAAACCCAATAGATTCTTTCTGCTGTCACCTTTTGAGAGGCTGATTCTGCAGCAGAGACACCAGTTCAGCTGGCAGATACAACAATAACGTTTGCTATCGCAGCGATGGCATACTAGCACCACCGTAGATGGAAAAAAGAGCTATTTTCTGCTGGAAAACTCAGAAATTCAGATTAATCTCAGAAATTTTCAACTTTTCAAACTTAGAAAATTTACAAAAGTCAAATATTTTTGACATTATAAACTCAAAATGTAAAAGTTTTTTCTTGAAAATTGTAAAATTTTCTAACGATAACGATAGCTGTGGTAGTGGACATGTTTGACAAAAAGGAGTAAATTTCCACTAAACTGTGTGATTAATTTCAGAAATTTTCTAGAAAAAAAACTTTTCAACTTTTCAAACTCAACAATAAATATCTACAATCTGAACTGATGCGAGTAACAACAACATCTGATTTCCCTTTGAGATCAATAAGGCATTTTTGAATTTTAATTTAATTCAAAAAGCTAAGAAGGGTTGGTGGAATCAACTCACTCACTCTTTGGTTACCTAGCAACTCACTCTTTGGTTACCTAGCAACTCACTCTTTGGTTACCTAGCAACAACTTGTTTTGTAACATGAGCTGTAGCAGTTTCAGGTTCCCAGCGACTCGGTGGCTCTTCACTCCTCGGTGAGCCACGCTACTCGACGTTCGGCAGGAAACTGCGATCAGATCAAACTGGAAGCAGTTTCATGTTTTTCCTCATAACTACTGAAAAATATAAAAAAAAAAAAAACAAGGTGGATTGAAAGGAGAACATGAGAAACGCCTGAAGAAGATAAAGAGGAAAGATCACAACACTAGTTTGGCAGCATTTTGCATATTTAAAATAAAAACTAGTGAATAGTTATTGATATAAACTGATGTAAAATGTTCATATTGTGATGAAAACAGAAGATGAAATGAAAACTTTCAAACAAGTTCAGAAAGACAGATTTTTATTAGAGGAAGTAGGAGCCCGAATGCTCCGAAAACTGTAAAAACTCAATAATTCTCAGTTGTATTAAGGTGAAATCTGCTGACCGGCTGCAATAAGCAGCTGAGTTTCCACCAGTCGGGTTGGTTTTCATTGAGAAGGAGGACGGACTGATGAGCAGAGCGCTTTCTGCTTGTGTTTCCTAAATGTCTGCAGTGGCGGTAAACAGAGCAGCTGTGTGCGGAGCCCCACATCTCCAGGCGTCTCCTGTGAGACGGCTCCTTCAGCTTCTGTTTTCCTTAAAACCGACTCATATGTTTCTGAGCTCCCCGACCGAGCTGCGCGCCGGTGAAACCTCAGACAGCAAAATCAGGTTAATAAAGATTTAAATGTTGTCAGGCAGAAAATTGAATCTGGAGATGCCTGACGTTGCCTCCAAATGGAAACGCTGGAATAAAGTCAGATTGTCTGATGGAAAATCAATAATTCAAGCATCTTAAAGGTCTGTCAGTGCACAGCATTCACATATTAATCACGTTTTACCAAGTTTACTCATGATTAATTGTTGATTCAGTTACATGTTGTAAGTGATTATTGGTATTAAAGTCTGAAGTCTAGAAAGCTCAACGAAGCCTGGCGTACACCGACCGCTGAAGAAACGGCACAGAATATTTGGACCTGGTGATAAGTATGCTTTATTATTTTATGGAATAAAGTAACAAAGATGCAGGGAGTTAAAGATTAGCAGAGGTTTTTCTGTCTTTTAGGAAATACCTTGTTCATGTCTAAAGGACTACCAGTTTGATTTTTGCATACTTAATGAGGAGGTCATTTGCTTTTTAGCTATTTTTTAGTTCTCTCAAAGTATTTATGATGTTTACATAAATATTAGGAATGCATTGATCCACATTTTTCACCGATGCCGATATCTGAGGTTTAGTATCGGCCGATAACGATTTAAAACGTTTCATTTTTAAAACACAGACAAATTACAGCTTCACAAGTTCAATCAAACATGTAAAACAACTTCAATCTGTTCAGTCAGTGCAGTTAGGGCCAGAACAGCCAAAGTGAAATAAATAATAATGACCCTGAAACTGACCATCCTGTAAAAAATAAACTGCAACAAACTTTCATTCCAATGGTTCAGAAATCTAAATATAATGTAAAGTAAATCATATCGGGACCGATATTAATATCAGATCAGTGCATCGCTGATTAATATTGTCCTAAATATTTTGTCACGTTTTGAAGGAAAGCGATAAAATGTCCTCCCATCAACTGGACCACAGGGTAACTTTTTCTCCCTCTTCCTCCTGAGACATTTCTGAGGAAATGCATTTCCACTGATAGTCCTGATGCCGTTTGTGATAATGTTGATGTAACAACTGCATGTGAATCACTTCCTCATCATGCCAGGTTGCTAAATCAGCTGTCACTCAGCCTCACTTTGCAACTCCAGACATAACTCTCACTTTATTGAGGTGATTTATACAGACAAAGAGGCCCTTACAGTTGCCTCCTGGCTGGAATAAATCTGGTAATTTTACACACATACACACACCAGTTCCACACAGTCTCACCTCTAATTTCCCATTATCATCCTGCAGTTTGGCTGAATTATTCATGGGATGGCCTTGCTGTAGGGAGAAAGTGAATAGATGGGGATAGCTGAAAAAATGGAAATTAAGTGAAGAGGTAAGAGAAGAAAAATGCAGAGTGAATTAAAGGTGATAAAACCTGGAAAAATAAAGACTTGTTGAACCTTTTTGAGAAAAATACAGCAGCAGAAAGACGGAGCAAACGACCAGAGTGAAGTTTTCCTGCCACCTTCTTCAAATCTGATGAGATTAGTGTCAAACGTTGAGGGCTTTCTGTTTGTGCCGCAGTCATTTTGAAGATGTTAGTAAATGTTTCCAGAGGTCATGAAAGGTCAACCAGCCACACAACTTCTTCAAATCAGGCAAAATTGGTGTCAATCAACTAAGAATGTTTGCGTGGCAAAAAATTTCCTTTGTGCTGCTTTTCCTTTGAAGATGTTAACGAAAAAGGTCAAAAGGTCAACCAGCTCCTCCCACCACCAAGCTTTACTCAAATCTAACAAAATTGGTGTCAACGTTGGCTGACCTCTGATGACCTCTGGAGACCTTTTTATTAAGACCTTTCCAATGATAGCAGCACAAACAAAAATGATGCTGCACAAACATTTGACATTAGATTGTGGTGATGCGGATGGTGGGGCTGCTTGGCCGTTTGACTTTTAAACTTTTGTTAATATCTTCAAAGCAAAATCAGCACAAACAAAAATGATGCTGCACAAACGTTGCACCAACATTTGACCCCAGTTTCGTCTAATGTGAAGAAGACGAGGGGATCAACTTCACTCAGGTAGACAGAGGTGGGCTGTAGATCATGGCTGGGACATAAAAAGAGACAAACATTTTACTGAGAAGACCAAAGATGGATAAATACACCGTCATGTTTGGAAATCCATAAATTGTTCCAAATTAGTGGAGCTTTCATTCAGCATATGCCCGCTTACAGAGGAGAAGAAGCCTGGTGGGTGGAGAGCAGCGATTCAGAGATTTATATCTGCTTTTTCTCCACCTGTCCCACCTGATTCTCTCCACCAACTGAGAGCAAGCTTGAGGAAATCTGCGTCTAAACTCAGTCCTGTCTGAATATTCATCGGCTTAATTTGCATAGCCCACAGATGGCAAAAACAGATGCTCGTTACGGCAAGTGTCAATTTTCAAAAATTTGCTTTTATGACAAAACAAATAAAGCTGTAAAGGAGAATGGAGTGACTGGAGGCATCCTGGCGGAGGAGCCAACTGTGTCTCTGTGTCCAAGACAGTTAGTGCATGAAAAACTTTGAAGTGTGCAGCGCACAGTTCACAGCTCTCCACATGGCCGGTTATCCATATGGGATAGGCGCTTCCTGTCACTTTTATTCAGTTAATCACACGTGTGCTCAGCATGTTTTCAGCTCTGCTGTCGGCGCCTCAGAGCTCCGACAGGGTCACGACCTCTCAAATTGGTCCCGTTTGGATGTTGGAAAACCAGATCGGGCTGCCAAATTTATTGTTTAAAGACCAGCCTGAGTATAATTATTGGTCCAAACAGCAACAGTATTATGTAAAATCAACTTTTTGGATCTTTTTATCATGTTATGATGCCATTCCCTCATTGATACCTGGAGTATTGCTCTGGTTCTTTCTTGCATGTTGGAGAAATCCTTTAGTCTCCATGGCAACCACTCAGCTGGTTGGACCTAGCCCCGCCTTCGAGATGCAGCTCCTCCCCCACTCTGCTCCTTCAGACTAGCAGCAGCAGTTAGCAAACACCTGGTGGAGCTGCTGAGCTCATTATAGGAGCTGGTAAAAACGTCGTTAAAGGGTTAATAGAGGAGCCATGTTTGTACTGTTTCAAGGCATTAAGTCAGGAAGTAAAACTTCTTTTAACTCATATTTGGTTTATAAAGCATTTTATAACAACTGAAGGTAACATAATTACTATGATATAAAGTGTCTTTATGTGCCTGGAAAACATGTAAAACTGCCCCTTTAAAGCCTCTGGTTGTTCCAATCTCAGTTACTTAAAAATCTTCTGCTTTCGTCCAAATGAGAAACAGCCGATCAGAGACAGGAGGCGGGTCTTACTGCTGTCAATCATGCCAGCTCACTCTGGTTCTCTGCGAGCATACAGCTTGCTAAAGCTAGTGAGCAGGAGTTAGCACATAAACAGTTGATTGACAGCGCTAAGCCCCGCCCCCTGGCTCTGATTGGTTGTTTTTGGTTGGAAGTGGTTAATTTCTTCAGATGGCAGATGTGTCACCACATAGTGACATATTTAACAAGAACGTAGCTGATTATTGGCAGATTATTTAATTCATAAAGTGGGAAAAACGTCTGTCTGTATATTAAATAATCTAACTCTATTCATATTAAGGAATAAGGGACTTAAAACAAGCTCTTATTCCTAAAACTTTCTAAAAGTTAGTTTTGTCTTATTTTATGTGTGCTAAGATATTTGCACTAAAAACTAAACATAAAAATACTTGGTAAGATTTTGTGTTTTTGCAGAGCAACTGTCCTTGGAGGCCAGATTTCCGACATGTTTGTTTCCTGTTGGCAGAAACTTTTTTAAAAATAAAACTCCCAGTAAAACCTGAAGTTTGTGGCTGTAACATGACATTAGGTTCCTGCTCCTTACTTGGTAGTTTCCACGCTGCTGAAAGCCCAGCAAAGCCCACACAGATGCACACCCCCCGCTGAGCTGCAGACAGGTTTAGATGTGTGTACACACAAAATGAAAACGTTTCTCTCAGAAGAATTCAATTGCCACAGCCGGTGCTGCTGCCATAATCCGTTTTTCCTCTTTTTCTTTTCATTTCTTCCTTTTCCTGTTTTATACTTCCTTTGATTAAAACAATATTCCCATTTTCTTGTCCCTTGTTGCTTCCTATTGTATTTTCCTGCCTGGTTAGATTGAGCTTTTATGGAGGACAAACACTGACGTAATTCAACATAAAAGCAGAAATATACGTTTTGTTTTTCCTTTTATATATATATATATATATATATATATATATATATGTATATATTATGTTTTCATCAAGAAATGTATCAAAAAAAGTCTTTTCCTTAAACATTAGATTTAGTCAAGAAATGTAAACATTTTCTTTTGTTTTCCTTAAATAAATAAATTTCTTGAGGAAAGGCATGTTTTTGTTTAATTACGTCAGTTTTGTTCCTCTCTAAACTTTAACTTTCCATTGAAGCAAATGTAATTCATCCGTGTTTCCAGCCTTTGTTTCTTCTTCTCTTGCTTTGTCCCCTGTTGCTCCTGGTCCATCTCACGGCTCCGCCACGCGTAGCTGCTTTCGAATATTAATTAAACACCCTTCTGTGTCATCAGCTCGTCTCGTAAGCAGCTTGGTCTTTAATTAGAGCCGACAAACGCCGGAGAGAAACACACACTTCTCCAGGTCTGCACAGAGCAGCACAGGTGAGCCTGAGAGGATTGAGCTGATGAAGTCTGCCTTCCTTTGTTTGTGAATTTCTGTTTGGGTTTTTAAGGGAAGCTGCTGATTATTGGTTTTTAGCAAAGTTGTTGCACCGAAAATTCCTGTTTTGATTTGAGAGATTAATGTGATAAAGAACATATACATATTAAATAATACTAGATTATAGGTTACACGCCCTCCTACAGCGACCTGCACATTTAATATAAGCTGCAATGCATTTTATTAGGATTTGAATTGTAAGAGTGGAAATAGTATTTAAGGAGTTGTTTGGCGGAAAAAAGACCTTGGCACCTCGGTTTTCTGGAAGGACTTTGGCTTCGCACCAGGTCAACCTGACCAACTTCTTTCCTTCCATTTGCGTGCAAAGCGCAATTGGAGCCAGAATTTACTGGAAAGGATGTCTGTTTGTGCAAGATAAAATCAACAATTGGAGATAAATTGTCCTATTCAGCAATTCTGAAATGGAGCAGATGTTGAGTTCGTGAGGTCCAAAATATTTTAAAGGTCGTCCAATACACACTCAGTATAAAGCGTGCCAGAATCTTTCTGCAAAACGACAGCAGCACGCCATTGGTTGAAACTTTCCAACACACACTGATGAAGATGGAAAAGTATAAAACAGGTTGAGATTAAGACTAAGGGGAGATTTTTGTGACAAGACGATGACGATGAAGATTTTTGTATTGACCTGAAGAAACTAACGAGGAATCCGTGGTAGTGTAATAAATCTCCGGCTCGTCTATGGCCTAGCAGCAAGAACTACGTCTCTGTGCGTTATTTCTTTTACTTAGATATTTAAGAGTATAGCCACCTTTCAGATCCTCAGTAGAATGGCAGTAAACACATGCAGTCCTTGCATATTTCAGTTTTTGTTTTTTTAATAAATTTCTGCTTTTTTCTGTCAAGATGGGATGCTGAGTGAAATGAATGGAAGTCAATGGAAAGTCCCCACAAAGATAGCAACACAAACATGTGTGTGTGTGTGTGTGTGTGTGTGTGTGTGTGTGTGTGTGTGTGTGTGTGTGTGTGTGTCTGTGTGTGTGTGTGTGTGTTTACATGCTTCCTTTAATAAAACCTTTTCTTAGGATTGTCATCTTGTTATCAACACATTTCACAGCTGAGAAGGAAACTATAAAGTTGTAATGTGTCTGGAGTTTTAAAGGGGCAGAAACCTCTGAACAGATGTTCAGCTGCTGTAAACCTGGCAAACTGGAGTGGATATCCTGAGTCAAACTGGGAACACTGGGGAGTTAAACTGAACAGAAACATTCAGCACTGATGAAACTCCTCTGCTTTCTCTAACCAGAAACAACCAATCAGAGCCAGGAGGCGGGGCTTAATGCTGCCAATCACCCTGCATAATTGACCAATAACATGGGAAAATGTCTTATTGTAAGTTAAATAATCTGCTAATGAAACTGGAACTTTTTCATCAATATTAGAGGAATGTTGACTAAAACAGGCTCTTATTTCATTGCTGAAAAGTTACTTGTAAATTAGTTTTGTCTTCTTTCAAATGCACTAAGATACTTATACTAGAAACTACACCAAAAACACTTGGTAATAGTTTGTGTTTTTGAAATATTAGCATCAAATTATGCACAATAAAATAGTTTTGAAGCAATCTATTTACATTTTGAAAATGCAGATTTATCAAATATGTTCTTGACGTGACAAAGTCATTTCATTTTCTCTCCACAGAAAACAGTTGACTCCTTTCTGCAGTTCGGTCCAGTTTTTGTAGCTAGACATATTTGCTGTGGGTTACAGGATTTGGCTGTCCTTCCTTTGACCGCAGCCAAATCGCTGCAGAGCGAAGGAGGCAGCGTGAAGCCCACTGCCGCCGTCCCCCGATGCAGCCTCTTCATATTTCCTACACATAAACACTCGTTTGTGTTACTGTGAACCAGGCCAAAGCCAGCCATGTTTGGCTAATTGGAGACTCTACATTTGCTCCATTTGTCATGTTGTGTTTACAAGCAGTCAAAAAAGTATCGGTTTGCGTTTGAGCTGGAGGAAAGTGTGAAAAATATCCAAATTTAACCTTCGGAGTTGAGATTCCATTTATCATATTTTCTGGAGGCGCTTGTTTGGAGATGAAAAGTGAGTCTTGGGGTGTTGTTTATTCGCTCAAGGATCTGAAACAGCAGCCGGGTTCAGCTACTGAGGACTATCAAAAGGGTGTTAATGTTCTCAGACAGCAAACAGTGTCAACTTGTGTACTTTCAGATGGGAAGACTTTGAAAAACGCAACTTTAAAATTAACATTTGGAAATATATAAGTCAGTGATGTGCGCTCATGTGAGGCAGAGACTTTCTACAGTGACACATTTGGAGAGTATGGAGGACCAAAGCTGACATCATTAAAATGAAGCAGAAATATACATAGTCTGTTTTTCCTTTTTTGTATACATGCATTTTGTCAAAAAAAATTATTTGTTTTAGGAAAGCTCAAAAAAAAAATACATTTCTTGATGAAACTGCATGTTTAAAGAAAAGGAAAACAATATATACACACACACACACACACATATATATATATATATATATATATATATATATATATATATATATATATATATATATATAATTTCATGTTCATGTTTTTCCTTAAGAAAAAGGAAAAACAAAATGTAAATATTTCTTGTATTATTTTTAATTTTGTCGGTTTTGGTCCTCCGTAGAGACGACATGTCACCTCCTGCTGTCTCTGCTCAGACTGACAGGCAGCGGCTAACGACCTGGAAGCGTTTTCTCTCCCTCTACATTTGAATCCGAGTGCACACACACCGGAGTGTGTTGACGTGCGTTTGGACGGGTGGAGGGACGGTTTCCGTCCTGCAGAGTCCTGCGGAGCCCCAGGTCCTTCCTGCTAGACTGGTAATTAGGACAGGACATGTTGACCAGGATCACCTTCAGCTGGGACCGCTGACAGAACAAGGACAGACCAAATTATACACCTGGATGCTTCATGGCTTTTTCTCTCTCTGTTGGTTGACGACCTAAGACCTAAAGTTGTTGTTTGACCCACTTAAAGGACTAAATTAATGTCACCTTGTGTCACCGCTGACCATCGTGGAGAGTTTTCTGCACCATCTCAGCTTTTTGTGGTTGAGATAAAGCGCTGCTTTTAGAGAGCGCCAGAAATAGACCAGCAAACGTTCACCATGTAAAAACGACGGTTAGTAATCCTGTCTGCTAAAAACAGATTATAAGAAAGATATTTTTAGACAAAAACTGACTTTATTTTCAAATAATCAACAACTTGTATTTGAACTGAAATGGACATGTAAATCATTCACTTCTAGTCTAAATAAAGTAGAACTGCAGTCCATCCAGTAACTAGCTACATTTACTCAAGTTTAAATCTACTTTTAGGAGTATTTTAGTTTTACTTCTGAAGTGTCTCTGCTCTTACGACTATTTCAGGAACTATGTTCCTCTCTATTTCTGCAGATTTTTACTTCTTTAACTGATTTTTCACATTCTGCAGTCACAAACATTTATTCATAAACCAACATAAAGTGCTGTTTCTGCACAACGTGTCCCCAACACCAGCTTGAGTTTTACTCTGCATCGGACCGGAAAGGAAATCGCTGATAGAACATCACTGGTACCGAGCTGCAAATCTGCACTGCAAAAACAGAAAATTTACCAACTAGTTTTAGTTTAGTTTCTTGTGTAAATATCTTAGTACATTGAAAATAAAACAAACCTGAATCACAGGTAACTTTTCAGCAAGATAAATACGTCTTTTAAGTCAATACTGCCTTAGTATTGATCAAAAAGTTCCACTGGCTGATTATTTCATGCCGTTGCTTAGCAACCCCAACCCCGCCCACGCCGTTACCTAGCAACCCCAGCTAAGACGAGGTCGTTGCCTGGCAACCCAGTTCCAGTTCCACTGGCAGATTATTTCACTTGTTTTGTTATAAATGAAATAATCAAGAACTTTTCATGAATATTTAGGAATTACTTGAAATAAGCTCATATTTCTTGCTGAAAAATTACTTGTAAGTTAGTTTTGCCTTATTTCAAGTGTAGTAAGATATTTGCACTAGAAACTAAACCAAAATTTCTTAAGATATTATTTTTTTGCAGTGTATGAGAGACAAAAGACAATATCCTACTAAATATTCAATCACTCAATCAAGTTTATTTGTATGGAATATTTCAGCAGCAAGGTGACTTAAGGTTCTCCATATCATAAAAACACAAAATTACAAAGTTATAAATAAAACCCCAAGCAGCCAATAATTAAACAATCGATACATTTTGATTTGTGCTATCACTAAAATCATACAAAATGTTGGTCAATGTTTCATTTATTATGGTTGAAAAGCAACCGAGGTCTTGATTTAAAGGAACTGGGTGTTGATGTTTGCAGTATTGGCTGTATTGATATTACATTTGTGGTCTGATGTTTTGTGCCTCCCTGCTGGCCTTGACCTTTTCTTTGTTCTCTCTGACATCACAAAATAATATGTTCATCTGCTTCAACATGCTTTACTTTTGTTTATACAGAGAAATACATTCCCTCTAAAGAGCCAATAAATACCCACTTCAGTAAATCACACATCAAGCAATTAAGGCGTTTGACAGCCAGCGCACCCTGTGCTGTTCCAGGTCAGCTCCTCAGGCCCCCCTCCTGGCTGAGAAATGCGATTTGGAAAGCATTATCTCAGTGTTTTGTCATCGATTCCCCTGACTGATCGTGGTCCCCGCTGGGCAACAGGCTCTTACTCTTGATTTATAACCAATTATGTGATGATGATCTTGTGCAGAAGGCTGTGAATGGGCTGTGGTTGGTTAGGAGAGCAGTGGGAACAGAATGAATCACCAAACAGAGTCTGAGAACGCGCCGCAGTCTGTTTAATCTCCCTTTGTGTTCCTTCTCTTCCGACTCTTTGCTACATTCAAAACATTTTTTTTATTTTTGGTGTGGTTTGTCAGGATCAGAGGCAGGTAGAGCGCCAAAAATATACTCAACTAACACTGGGAATACTTCAACATATTTTTACTCAAGTGGAAAATTATCAATCACTTAATATTATTGCATCATCAGACGGACCAAAATATCAACTTGAGTGGAAATTTTGATACTTTAAGAACCAAAATGACAATAGTTCAAATAAGCAGTTATGAGGAAAAAACCTTAAACTGCTGCTGCACCAGTTACCCAGCAGGTTGTTGCTAGGCAACCAGAGTTGGGCAAGGTATCCGAAAATTGTACTCAAAAGTCGCAATACTTCAATATATTTTTACTCAAGTAAAAAGTAGCTGTCCAAGAAATTACTCAAGAGCAAAAAATGACCAAATTATCAATCATTTCATATTTAAAAATTACATCAAAAATATTAAATTAAGTGGAAATTTTGGTATTTTAAGCAACAAAATGAGCAAAATAAAATTCCAAATCCGTTTATTCAATAAAAAACTTATGAACTTTAACAGAAGCTGTTAGGTTTGAGTCTGAGTCTGTTTTTCATTCAGTGGGAGGAAAATCCAGAACTTTGACTCAAGTAAGAGAATAAATACTTTATGATAAAATTACTGAAGTAAAAGTAAAAAGTGCAGCATACTAAAGTAATGGTTTTCAAAAACATCACTCAAGTGAATGTAATTGAGTAAATGTAACGGTAGTTGGAACCCATCTCTGGTCAGGATTAATTGTAATCTTTTATAAAATATTTTAAGAAGCTGTTTAATCTTCCAGGTGCAGAAATAAAGTCGGCAGCCTCCCATTCTGCTCTCCTGACTTCGGCTGTTAATGAATCTCCAGCGAGCGCATCATTATTTTATCTCCTCTGCATGAAATCTCCCTCCTTGATCTACTATTCATGAGAATTAATTTTAGATTAACACAAAGCTGGTTCGCTGCCTCGCTGCTTTATTGAATGGCAAATAAGTAATTGCACATAACCAACACAGAACTCCCTCAGCAACCTGCAAGCCTCGTTGATTAAGAACAAACATGTTGCTCAGTGAGGCTGCAGCGCTCAGAAGTTATTTCCTCTGGTTTAATGAGGTGACTTGTTTACAGTACTTTCATCTTCATAAGCTTTTGTTAACCTGTTGAGAGAGCACTCGCCTCGTCTCCGACAGGTTTGATTAACAGCAAGGTGGGACTGAGTTAATATTTGCACACGCAGCTTGAACAGTCCTTCAGGGACGATCCAGCATTCATTGAAACATGTATCAATATCCGTATCAATTAGGATATCACAGTTTCTCTGGAAACAAAACTAACTTTCTGCCAGATGGAGGATTATTTACTGAAAACCAAGGAGCCTTTTATCTCTGAAGCGCCGTCCGTAACACAATCTCTCTTTTACTCTCCATCATTAACTGTTTCCTAAAAAAGCTCTTGCTGGAAGACGAATCATCGTGTTGCTACAGTGAAACAGAGGCTAATGGCATGTGGGACATCTGATAATCTGAACATCTGGATGGGGAGAATCTGTTTTACTTTCTTCCTCATGCATCTTTAAAAAGCAGATCTCATTCACAGCGTGCTGCTGTTGCAAGAGGAAGGTCAGACGTGCCAATAAATTTATAAAACCTTAAAGGGGATCGACTATGCTTAGGATCGGCCTATACAAAACATGTTCACTGCACTTTTTGCTCAAAGTCATTCTGAGATAATGAGATTTCAGTCTGCTCAGTTCTGCTTATTTAGGGTCTCTGTCACTTTAAATCCAACAGTTATACGCAAAGGATTTAAATGACGAGCAACTATACAACCGTACATATTTGAAAAGCATTAGTGGAGCCTCCTGGTCAAAAAACTAGAATTCAGTGGTAATTCTGGATGCTGAGACAACAACTAAGCTCTTGTCTTTTCCAGCAGCCATTGTACAGCAGCGGGAAAACCAGCTGACCAAACGGGCTGGAGCTCTACTGGGGTTGCTAGGTGACTTGACTAGAAAGTCAAGATATGAGAGAAAAGTTAATCACCAGCTGAAGCTGAGATCAAGTAGAACTATAAACAAAAGCGGTTTTCACCTCATTGCAACTGTTAAAAACTGAAAACATATTTGCCAAGGATGCTGCTGTAAAAGGGATCTTGCTGCTTGTTACCGGAAGCGTTTAGAGAAGTTTGGCGACTCTGTCACATCGCTCAGCATTCAGGAGGTTTTTGAAACGGGTCGTTTTTCAAACACCATAAAATCCGAACTTATTGCTTCTGTTTTTAGAGGCAGTAGAAACACAAACAGAAGTACAAAAATGAGCCAAATGTTTCCTCCATGTGTCTTTCACAGTATTTCTTTGTTGCAGCATTTATATACTTTGGCATTAGAGCTGCTAAACGGATTGGATAATTCCTGCATGTTTCAGCTCATAAGTTATTGGTGAGAAGTTTCATGTTGGAAATGATGTTAATCTGCTTCAGAAGGGCCACAGCACCAGCAGAAATGAAGCGAAACACCAGAGGAGATTGCTGAAACTTCTGTCCAAAGTAATGAAAATAAAAACATTTTTGATGGGAAGAGAACTGCAAGGTTTTGATTAAACAGCTGTGTTGTCATAATTTTGGGATGTTTGGGTTTTATCCGTTTGTATTTTGATTATTTTCTTGTTTACTTTAGTAGAGATCTACCATCATCAGCTTATTCCTCTGTATTTAATTTCTCTCTGTTTTATTAATGCTCAGCCTCACCTTTCCATAATAATTACCCCCAGATGTCTCCAGATTCCCTTCAATGTGTAGAAATACATCTGAACCAGTCTATTTGCTCTTTATGTTGTTTTGGCTAATTTAGTCTAAATAGCTTGACCGTTCTTCCAGATATATCCTGTTGAAAAGATCATTCTACCACTTTTTGTGGGAGTCACAATGATTCATGAGTTTCATTTAAAATATCCACAGGAGGTTCAGTGAAAATAACCTCACAATAAAATGACTTTAGATTCTAGAACATGAATCCCTGAATGTATTTAGATGCAAACGATTTTATTTAGTAGTAAATGAGTGGATTCAGCTGCTGAGCCTGAAGGTCCTTAACTTTGTCTGTTTCATTATTTTCCCTGAAGTTTAATTCTGCTGTTCGACTCATCAGTCCAGAAAAGTTAGTGCTTACAATTAAGTACGGCTGGTTCTGCGTTGGAGGGGTCAGCACAGAGAGTTAGGTATTAAAGCATTCCCTTTCATCAGATGAAGTCTGTTTCCACTGCAGCTTTAAGCTCCAGACGTTCCCTCAGGCCTGTGTTTCTGACACAGGAAGTTAACCTCAGTGACAGTTTTTTATTATTCTGGGGATTTTATTTTAGGGAAACCCAGAAAAATGATAGGAAGATATTTCTGACCAGTGAGGCAGGTAGAAGTATTTTGGGCTTTTCAGGCCTCAATGTTCACGTTTTGTGTTGCTGCAGGTCAAGTTAACAAAGCATCTGGTTTTTAAAAACATAAATAAATGAAACAATAAAACTGATATCTATATGTGTAACAGGTTTTATTTTAATGATTATAGATGTCAAAATGTGTTTGTTTATTCCTGAAATGTATTTTGTTTAGTCAACAAGTCTCTACATTTATTGGTGTTTTACTTTCTGTTGCTCTTGACAGTTGGCTGTTGCCATAGCAACCAGTAACTAGCTCCTCCCCTTTTCTGTTGCCATCGATAACGATGGTATTAGGATCAGCTCTGTGTTTTCTTTACAAGTATTATATTTTAACTTATATTTTAGATGACTTTGATCACATACAGAGCTTCATGAGTAACTTTGCCATGTTTTGTTAGTTTTTAATTGTTGTCATTGTTTAATTTTACAACTGCTAACTGCTGTTAGCTGCTGCTAACTGCTAATTCGAAGTTATTGCTCTGTAGTTTATTTATTGTATTTTATTTCATGCAAAGAGGCAGAAGACGTTGGGCTTGATTTCCTCTTTTGTTAGAATAAATTCAGTAAACATGAGTCTGTCATGAAGTCAACCTGCTGGACCAACATAGAAGTGTTACACATGACGCCCTGCTGTGTCTTTCAAACTTTGCTCCTTGTTTCCATCAGTTTTGTCTTGTCACCAGAAGGATATCAGGATCAGCTCAGATTTTCTCTCCTCCTTAGTGATCAGGTTGTAGCCTTGGCCTAATGCTAGCATGGCTAACCCTCCTTGAAATTCTGCCATCAAGGTCAGAACGGTTGAGGATTGATCGATCTCCGTCTCCATCGCTCATAATAAACTACATTCCTGGAAAAGTTGTGCAAACCACCTATGCTGCTCTTTTCCTTTGCAGCATGAACATTTAAACCTTCCTGCTATGAAATAATCTGTGACTTTTCATCTCAAGGTCACCTGGTACAGCTGTTTCCTTCCTGGTTTTGGGCTGCTCCTGTACATGCTGTCATTGTAAAGGGCGATGTGCCGCTCTACGGTTGATTGCTTTTAAGCCGTTCTCTGAATTGTGACAATCCTTTGCTCTGTGTGAGGTGAAAGTGACGCTCAGGAGAACAAGGATGGCGGCGAAACGGTTAGAAAAATGTAAGCCACACGAATCTCAACCTTTGTTGACAATTTTAATTAAAAAATTAGGCATTATAAATAAATAAGATGACAAAAAGGTTAAAGTTAGATGATGAAGTTTAGTTAAAATGATAAAAAGTACATAAAAGCATTATATTAGACTTAATGTTAAAACAATAATTCAAAGCAGATAATAACTTTTCAGCAAAATACAGTGCAGTAAGTGAACTAAGATATTTGCACTATAAACTAAACTAAAATTACTGGGTAACATTTAGTTGGGGGTTTTTTCAGTGAATCCTGCATGTAGACGATTTCCTGAGTGACAAATAGCTAATAGAAAATTTTAACAACTCATCAAAATGTCAACATTTTGAATTTAGTAATGATTTTGTCTCTGGTTGTGCTAAAACACAGAAAGTATTTGGTTTATTGGTGCCATTAAAAGTTAATTATTATTGTGTCAAATTGTTTGAAAATGTACAATCCTAAAAGAAATTAAGTTTTACCCTTTTTATTCCTTTTATTGTCAGCAGAATGTGGCTTTTTTTTCACAAAAAATATACAAGAAACAGTCAAACTGAAAACTGATTTCTACAGAACAATGAGAATTAAACAAGTGATATCATAAATATTCACCCCCTTCAGCTCAGTATTACCACCACTTGACTGGACCTCTGTTAAATTAGGTCTGTCACTTTAAAGCAGGTATATAATATGTATCCACTCTTTAATTTTATTTGATTGTCATCATTTTTGCAGAAATCTGTTTTCACTTTGATATTAAAGGATTTTGTGTCAAAAGATTATTGATTTGTAAAATCACAAAAGCATAGAAATGTGTGTGACTTTTAGAAAATGAGAGCCGTTGGTGGAAATGTTTGTTTCTGCGTCGAAAGCAAAGACATTCAAACAGAAACACGTCTAACAAGACTTAGTCAGAATAATGAAAAGGTATTGAAAAGACCTGCTGGCGCTTTGCTGTGATGACTGAGTGTGATGTAACCGACACGTCGAAATAAAACGAAAGCTGCCGACTCGACGCAAAAACCCCGTCGGCTTAATGATCCTCTGAACGCTCATTTGAGAGAGGGAGAAATTAATTTATGGTAATAAATGAAAAGAGGTAGGCCTTCATTTTATTTTATTGCTGAATAAAAAAAGACACTGATTGAACCGGTCAGTAATCGGCACATCCATCTAAATCATTGTTGTCGTTATTTATGTGTGATCAGAAATCAAACGCTCATGGTTTTACCGGCTGTTAGTCAGTCATTAAAATTTAATCATCAGCTGCAAACAGCCTCTTATCATCTGCAAAAGAAATAGTCAAATAAAGGAACATATTTCTTAGATCAGTTAAATAATGTCAGATATCATTTGCATTCACACATTTCTGTCATGTTTTGCTGGAGTACAGAGATGATGACAACTTTCACTTTTATCTCAAATATCCATACACAGAGCCACAAACTTTATTTATTGGAGTATTTTTTACATGTTAAGGATGCACAGGCCTTCAGAAGTCACTTCATTCATAAATAATAAGTGAGCGTACTTTAATGTAATTTAGTGTAATTTAAGGATTCACTGACTCGCCAACCTGAAAACCTGCATTTCACTTTGTGCTGATATATATAGAGGACAAAAATGGACAAAATTAAAAATAAAAGTAGAAATATGTGAGCTTCTTTCAAGACAATAATTTCTTATTGGTTAAAAGTTTTAGTTCCATTTTAAGATTATTTCAGTTATGGGAAAAAATGCCTTATAATGAAACAATCTGCAGGTAGAACTGGAACGTTTTCCATAAATATTAAATAATTAAACTCCTACATCTTCCTGAAAATGACTTGTGGGTTAGCTTTGTCTTATTTAAAGTGCACTAAGATATTTGCATTAGAAACTAAACTAAAACACTTGGTAAGGTTTTGTGTTTTTGCAGTGTAGATTTTTTAACTATGATGTCACAGTATCAGAAGTCCTAATCAAAGTCATGGACCAGTTTCACGAATCCACCATTTTTATTTTTTTCAACAAATTTGTAATCCAAGTTCAAGAACAGCAGAGCAGCAAACGGAAAAGTCAGAATGTTTTCATCACTTTAACAGCTTTTTGGACTTCAGTTCTGTTTCACTTCAGGACTTTGAGCTGTTGGTTCTGGAAACTGGACCAAATTACTTGGTGAGACTTTGTGTTTTTGCAGTGTTGTAGAAATAGTGAAAACTGAACCAACTGAGAAATTTGATCCAAACAGAATGTAAGTTGGATTCTGTAACTTTTATGCATAATTTAGAGTAAAAGTCTTGATACTTTTCTCTCTTCATGTTCGTCTTCTGTAATCTGACGCTTTATTTTGGTAACCACTTTGTCATTTTTTTCTTCTGTTTCATGTTTCTCTCTGTTTGCTGGTCAGAGCTTTCTTTATCATTTCTCCCTTCATCTCTTCCTCAGCTCCTCTTCATCTGCTAATCATCCTCACCTGTTTCCACTCTACTGATCAAACCTCCCAGTAGTTTCTCTGGTTTCATCCCAGTTCGTTTCCTTGTTGGTTTTTTTCCTGTTGAACTGTAAGTTCCTCCATCTGCTGTTTTCTGCTAGCCTGAACTTTTATTGTTATCCTAAATGAATTTTAATTTTCATCACTGACCAGTGGAAAATAGGAAGTATTTACTTTAGTTTGAAAAACTTCCTGCAGTTTTATATGTCTGGATTGCTGCTATATAAACTAAAATGTGTTAATATATTTTATTTAAGCCCATAGTAACGACATAATGCAGGGAAAGGTTAAAACATTATTTCTTAAAGTCTCTTGCTTGTTTTTCTCCCCACTTGGATGCTGCAGCAAACTTTTTGTTTTAAAAATAAACATTTTATGCTGCTGGGTTGAGTTTTTTAAAGTTTGGGACATAAAATATGGGAATAAATTGCTTTAAATAACTGAACTGGTTTATATTCTCATTTTACTCCAGATGAGGGCAGATATTTGGGGATAAATAATTTTTTTCTGCTGACTTTATAATAAAAACAAATACAAAAACTGACTGTAAACCCAAATACTGTGGCTATTATTGTTATTTTAAATCTTTTTATTCTTCTTGGGGTAAACTCTGTTGTTCATTTTCCATCTTTTCTAAACTGAAAGAGACGCGTTAAACACTTGACACAACTCCCAGTCTGCCTGTTAATCAGTTCATGAATTATGTCTGACCTTTTGGCTGATTACATGATTTAGTGCAGAGACTAAAAGCTGAAGGGGATAATTATTCTCCCGTTAAAATCGAAAAAAAAACTTATTTTCTTATATTTATGAGACATTTGGAGGCTACATTGGAACTCAAATACTTAAAACAGATTTTTATCATTGTTTCCGTTGATCATATAATTTCCAAAGTGGGAATTAGGAAAAAGAAACTGGTTTAATGAAAAATTCACATTTTTTGATAAAATGTTTTTTCCAGCTCTATAAAAATTGGTTTATTTCGAAAAAAAGAAATGTTTTTTGCATTTCATGATCAACAGCTGGATGTTACTACTGGTGGAAACGACAAAGAGGACGACAGGAAGTGGCAGGATGATGATGATGATGATGATGATGGCGGCACAAAGTGTGTTTTGTTGATTTATCACGTGAACAAACTTTTTCACATGTGATTTTTAATTGTGTTTCTTGTTTAATTATGTTTACATTAATTTTTTGGACATATTGAGAAAGATTTACACACATTTGTGGTGGAAACGCAGTTATATTTCTGATAAATCAGATTAATTGTTCAGGACAGAAGTACGCCTCTTGCAATAAAGAATTAATTACTTATTGAAAATAACTAATTTATTAAAACAATCTCAACATTTCCGTCTGCCTGATTTGTTGTTTTTCTCTCTGGATGATGAAAGTTTTCAGTTTGGTGTTTTGGTCTCAACCAGCCTTTTTTCTGAAGGATCATTTTGTTTACAGAGAATTCATAATTTATTTGTTTTCTAGTTTATTTATTTGGATATTTAAAATGTCTTCCACTTCCAGTGTTGAATGTTCATTAGAATTTACAGTTTCTTTGAGAATGAGTTACTCATTTATTATTATTATTCCATTAACATTATGTTACTTGAAAATGGTCTCAAACCAAAAATATTATATCGCAATAACTTCTGGGACAATTTATTGTCCAATAAAATGTGTTATAATGACAGACCTAAAGTATCTTGCTCGATATGAAAAGTTGCTGTTTTGAACAAAATGCCCAATCAAGACCTGAAACTAACTGTGTTGGTCTAATGCAGAAAAATATCAGAAAATGAAGAGTTAACTACAGTGTGTAAATCCTTAAGAATTAATCAAACTGTGTTAAAATCAGCCCTGCTGTGAAAAGGTTGTTTGTTTTTTATTGGTTTTGAGTCAAAGCTCAACCTGAGCCAGAAGGACAGGAAGGAAATGGGAAGATAAAACCTCAGAAGCACGAAACGTCGTCTGTTAAACAGGTGGAGGCAGCGCGACGGCGCCGACACGCCTGGCTGCCAGAGGATTTGGGTCACCTGTGTTTATTGACAACATGACAAAGACAGAAGCAGTCGGATGAATTCTGACGCGTTTAGGGAAATGCTGTCCGCTCCGATTCCAGCAAATTCACAGCAAACATCCGGGAAGAGCAACCGAGGAACGAAAGGAAAATCCTCCAAGATTAGAGCTTCGCTTCACTCTAACATCCAAATACACCTTCAGCTGTTTTCACTGAATACTGTCACTTCATATCATCAGCACACATGTAGTTGTAACTATATGCAATGTGCAGAGGTGGGCAAAGGAGTCAATCAGGAGTAGCACTGATCAGTGCTACTGATCAACATATTTTTACTCAAGTAAAAGTAAAAAGTGCAGCAGAGTAAAAATCCCCCCAGAAATAGATTTCTCCTCCCAACTAGACGTAACTGAGTAAATGTAACTAAATCTGGCAACGTGTCAACATATTAAATGTTTTCCTGTGCTGGTCATGAAGAACATCATCTATCAGTTTTATGGTTTTAATGGAGGGTCTGTCCGACAAGCTGGTATAAAACGTTCCACAATTATTGGCCTTGAGAACCTTAAAGATTATTAAAGTAACAGATTTGGTGAGGCGATTTTTTTGGGGGCTTATTTTCCATTTTTTAAGTCCATAAAAGTTATTTATTCTCAGTTGTTGCAGTACGTTGAACCTTGTTGTTGAAATTTATTTTGCAAATTTTATGCCTTATAATGAAACAATCTGCAAGTTTATTCCCAGGAACAAAAATAAGAATTTTCTTCCACAAATTTTACTGTATTTAGCAAAATACAATGGATGGGTGTAACCAAGTTTGTTTTTGAGTAAAAACTCGCTGGATGTTTGTGAATTACATTTTACAAATAAAAGTAAAAAAAAACAACTAGTAAAAGTATTTTTCTTTGTAATAAATTACAAAGAAAATTCTGTGTCATCAATATTTTCAGTTTTAGAAAATGTTGACACTTTAAATCTCATCCTAAGAAAATTAAAAAATTATCGGAGAGCCACGTTTGGATAGCAAAATTCATCGAAGGGGCCACAAACGGCCCCAGGGCCACAGTTTGGACACCTCTGCAGTAAGATAACTTTACAAAAAGAAACACGTGCAGTGAATTTTCTTCTTCTATGAACTTGTTCTAATAATAGGCGGCGGCTGCCAATCAGCAGCTGCAGATCCAAATCCTTTCTGAAGTGTGTCATTGTTAGCCGCCTTCGCTTTCATAGACAGATGGTCAACAAAACCAATTAACCTTTTTCCTTCTTCCTTCGGTCTCTCATCTGCTCCCCGCCCCCCTCGCCTTTCGGGTCGGCCCATCGGGGAAGACGTTGGCCCACCTGGATGTTTTCATCAGGAACGCAGACGACTGGAAGCTGAGCGGGACTTTCAGAGGTGAGGCCGGTTCCTCCGTGTCCTTCAGCTGAATCCTCAGACAAATAAGAGCCAAACGGACGTAAACAAGAACAAAATGCAGCCATGTTGTCTTTAAAATCACATTCAGTGAAGCAACAGTGCATAAAAAATGACTTTAAGATTTTCAAATATAAAACTAACTGTTTCTGATACAATGTAGTGAAATTTACGTGGGCTTAAATATCCAAATGACATTTGCTGTTATGTTATGCTATAATATGATTTTATCTTATATGTCTGTCTCAGGAAAGACTTGCAATACACTTAGAGTTACATATAATAAGAATATTTTCAGCCTAGGGCATTTTACCACTTAAGTCTTTAAAGAGTATTGGAAATAGATTGATAGTCACAAACAATTCAATTTGTCTTTTAAATATGAAAATACAATTCATGGATGTCTGAATTGCAAAATCAGCATTTAGTTAATTTGAACTGAGCTGACCAATCAGGTGGGAGACCAGCTCTGGTTGCTAGGTAATGGGCAGAACTCTGCTGGGGTTGCTAGGTAACGTGTGGAACTCTGCTGGGGTTGCTAGGTAACGGGCAGAACTCTGCTTGGGTTGCTAAGTAATGGGCAGAACTCTGCTGGGGTTGCTAGGTAACGGGGCAGTGCCTCCTTATTGGTGACGTTACATTCCAGAGGATTTTTCAAATCGTTTATTTTCCAGGCACCAAGAAACATTGTTATTACTACTGAATGGCTGCCTGTGTATTTATTTATTTATTTTTTAAGTTTTTAGAAACAGTAGAGGCTCAAGTGGAAGTAGAAACCATGCAAAACGTGAATTTTCCATTATATTTCCGTTTACCTTAGGAAGGTATCATGTTGGCCTTTTGGGGAAATATTCCAGCTACAGTTTCTTCACCATCTGTTCAAACACTTTATTTATTCAGTCTGGAATCTATTTTCTATCTTTGAACCTTCATATCTGCAAGGTGATGAATCTTAATGACATTTTTTTCCTTCAAGCCAACTTTTCAGATTTTTTTCATCGTAGCAGGTCTGATTTTTCTCTTGACTATGTAAAGCAGTCAGAATCAGTCTGAGCTGAGCTCATGTTAGCATTGCGTGTTGACATTGTGCGCTGGCGCCATGGAAACAATACCCACAGAAAGTCAATTAGTGGCTTTGTCATGAATGACACATGGGCTTGTTTGCTCAATTAAGGAATTGCAAAGAGAACAAAATCTCTTCCTTACGAGCAGAAAATCTTTGCCTAAATAGACGAGTTCAGTTTCTGAGGGGAATATTTTTGCCTGTTTGGACCAATTTGGCAGATTCAGAGTTTAATTAAGGTTTGGGCCATAAAAACACATTATGTGCTTTTATTTAAGCTGCTTTATTAAAAAATACTTTATTTACCCCAGAGGAAAGTTAAATGTTGTAACTAATATCATCTGTCGTCTTCAGCTTTGTCTCTGCTGTAGACATGATAGCAGAGATATTTTATAATTAGAAAAAAAATCGTAACAGTGTGTTTTGCAACGTTCAGATTGAAAACCTCTTTAGCAGTTTCATGAATAAACTTTTATTCCTGTAATGTTTGTTTATGTGCAATGCAAACAGAAATATGGGGAAAACTCACTTCCTTGTTTTAATGTCACTAGTTTTGTTTTTAAAGGTCATTTTAAATGTCTGACATCTGATCTGCTTTTTTATGGAAGAAAAATAAAATCTCCTCTGTGTGTGTGTGTGTGTGTGTGTGTGTGTGTGTGTGTGTGTGTGTGTGCGTGTGCGTGTGTGGGGTGGGGGGGTCAGTCTTCTCACTTCCAGGTTTAATTTGTTTTCCATCAGCTTGGCTTGGACATAATCCTGCTACTAATGCAGGTTTGACAAAATAGATACAAAACATGGAACAAGAGCAGCAGAATAAAAACTGGAACTGACTGTCTTCCTTGGTGAAATGTTTTTGTGTTTGTTCCAGGGCAGCCAGACTTTTTTATGATTGTTCTTCACATCTTTCGGTCTGTGTGCGCAGAGACGGAGGGACAGACCTGAGTGATGGCAGCTGGCGCAGGTGGGTACCGCTTCCTTTTTCTCTGGCAGAGAAATAAAGTTGAGAAGAGAGATGACAGCATCAGCTTAATGTGTTTTCGCTGTCAGGAGCACACCTACTCTCAATGCTGAGGCTGCTGGCAAACGCAGACACACTCACACCACCTGTGACTCTCTCTTACACACACGCAGGCACACACACACACACACAGGTACATGAAGCAGAAAAGGAAACCAGGATGAGAAGTTCCAGTACAGCAGCCGTCAGCAGCTGATGAAATAACTTACCTCAGGGTGTCGCTGTGAGGGGAACCTGGTGCTGAACAGGAGTCATCGTGTTTGTGACCTTCAGAGTGTCTCAGATCATTTTTAAGATTTACAGACAATTTGCTTCTGTTCTCTAAAATTAAAAGCTGTAAAATAATATTTTGGATTAAAGTGCAAGTAGACATTTTGTTAGTTTTTTATAAAAGGTGTATCTGTTTGAACTAAACCATAAGAACAGATGATTATTACTTAATATCTGATCTGGTTTGGCAGAACAGCAAAAGCTGTAAAAACACAAAATATTACAAAGTACTTTTGGTTTAGTTTCTAGTAAAAATGTCTTTCTACACTAAAAATAAGACAAAACTAATAAGTAACTTTTCAGTAATATATATATGAGTTTGTTTTAAGTCAATAATTCCTTAATATTGATGAAAGACTTCTGGTTCCATTGGGAGATTATTCCACAAAAAGAACAGTGTTGTTACCTAGCAACCCCAGCCAAGCTCAGCCCGTTACCTAGCAACCCCAGCCAAGCTCAGCCTGTTACCTAGCAACCCCAGCCAAGCTCAGCCCGTTACCTAGCAACCCCAGCCAAGCTCAGCCTGTTACCTAGCAACTCAGGTCAAGTTCCATTGGCAGATTGTTTCACTTGTAACATGGGAAAAATGTCATGTTATAAGTAAAAATAATCTGCCAATGGAACTAGAACTTTTTTTGCAAAGTTGCTGAAAAGTTTCTTGTAAGTTAGTTTTATCTTATTTCAAGTGTACGGAAATATTTGAATTAGAAACTAAACCGAGATTACTTGGTAAGAGTTTGAGTTTTTACAGTGCAATTTAGAAATACCAGTTAAGCTAAAAGATCTGCAGTAAAATTATTAAAATACTTTTCAGACTTCACATGGAAGCTCAAGAAATGTAGGATTATTACTAATCATGCGCATTGTAAGTAAGCATATTTTTATTCTTCACTAAATGTTTTATAGGCTACAAAGTTAAAGTTTTTGTTCATTAATATTTTACCAGTTTGTTAATGGGTTTTAACAATACATTCCTGCATTCCTTAAGAACATCTATGATCTTGATATGAAAATGAAAATGAATCATTTCTGTTTGTTAAACAAGCCATCATCACTTATCAGTGATCAGCAGCTGCTCCTGTTGTCAGAATCCATCAAAGCTGCAGAGAAAAACAAAGAAATAATTTGATACTTTGAGACGACGTGAAGCGTTGGAGGTAATATGAACAACGCTCCACCTTGGCAGAACCAGCAGCTTCTGTTTGGCAGAGCTGGATCTGAGCGCCTGCAATGGCTGCCAGGGAAGATCTGTGTGTGTGTGTGTGTGTGTTTGTGTGTGCGTGTGTGGTGTGTGTGTGTGTGTGTGCGTGCGTGTGTGTGTATGTGTGTCAGAGAGGCGGTCGGTCTGTGTATATGTACCTGTTTGCATCAGTGGAGGGAGATGGAACAAAAGCCTTGTTTTTCTGCCAAACATGTTTTGTTTCCTGCGTCTTCCTGGGGTTTCTTAGAAACGACATAACGTAGTTTAGGCACGTATCGGAGTAACTTTTGGTTAAAGGGAAAAAAGTTTACCTGCGTGAATAGTTTTTTTTTGTTTTTTGTTCGCACCACTCCCCTGAATGCCTTTGTTCATCTTGTGTCTGTCAACTCAGTTTTTTGCCAAAACATGATTTTGTTTGGTTTCCCTCCTAAATCTGACCCACATAATCCTGAGTTTGCCATCAATTTATGGATCAACAACAAGACACATGAACAAATGTTTAAATTTTTTGACAAACACATTTTCCTATAATGAAAAGAAAAAACAAAACATATATATTTCTGCTTTTATTCTTAATTATGTCAGTTTTGGTCCTCCATAGAAAACTAGTTAATAGAGACACAACTTCAAATGAAGCAATTGTGTTTTTGGAGATTATGTTTCCCCAGAAGCTTAAATAAATGAGGTTAGAATTTATTCCTATAATCTAACACCGACTTTAATCGACGTTAAATAAAAAACTCGCATCTGTAATCTGAGCTGCAGCAGAACCGGATCGGAGCCGTTGTGTCGCCTCTCTCCGTTCCCATCAGCTGGAGGGAAAGTCTGGCTCTGCGGCGGAGCGGCTGGTTCTGCCAGAGGTCACTCCGCCTGGCAGCCTGTCAGGCCTGGCAGACGCTTCAGATGCTCCACGGTTTGGATCGCTCACAGAACCGGGGAGAACGAAAGGAAACGGGACGCTAAGCTAATGTCAAAGGCAGCAATTAAAAACAAAAACAAATATTTACACAGAAATAAAGGAGTGAAGTTCACAGCTGGATGATAAATTGCTTCCTGAAATTATTGTGATAAACGACAATATTGTCATTTTGAGATTATTTTGAAGAGTATGATGGTAATTACATAATAATTCAAGAACAAATTCTGAAAGATCAATAAACACTGGACCCGGAAAACATTTTAAATATTCAAAATAAATAAAAGAACAGAAACAACAAATAAAATGAATTTTGAAAATGATCCTAAAACAGTTTATTTGAGACTGAAACACCAAACTGAAGAGTTTTATCATCCAGTTTTTGGTTGAAAGAGAAAAACTATGAATCATGCAAATGGAAATTATTTAGTTTTTTAAATTTTTTATCAAGTGATTAATTGATTTATTGCTGGTTGAGACAGACCTGGTTGTTGGACCGCTCGTACTTGAGATATGACCAACTTCTAGTGTTGTCACAAAATAAATGTAGATACTAAGAAAAATACTTGATGCCTTATTGATTTTACTTTAACAGTATTTGAAGTTTTTCTAAGAGCAAAAAATCTGATTAACTTCCTAAAATCAGATCAAAACTAATTCAGCTGTTGCTTTGAGCAAATCCTTTTTAAAAAGTGTAATTTCCTTGTTTGATAAAATGGTAGACAGAATTACACTTATTATAATTAATATACTTACCTATGCAATTCTTCTTGATTCTCATCTCCCTTCAGCTTTCTGTCTGAGATTCCTCCCATTCAGTTGGATTTCTTCAGTAGATTTTCAATCAGTGAACAGAAGAAGTTGTGAAGTTAGAAATTTCTGAGCTCATTCAAAAACATTTGACTTTTGAAAAAATTTCAAAAGTCAAATGTTTTCAACTTTATGAGATCAGAAAGTTTCTGAGTTTTTTTTTCTCTGAAATTTTTGAGACTAATCTCAAAATTTCAGTTTTGTTTTTGTTTTTGTTTTTTTGTTGTTTTTTTTTAAACAAATTTACGACTTTTCGAACTCAGAAGTTTCCTTTTCTTTTTTACTGGAATATTTCTGAGACTAATCTCTGAGCTTTTCTGAGTCTTTGCAGAAATGTATTTTTTATCTACAACATGCCATCACATTAACCTTTTCAAGTATATGGAACAAGACAAGAGATTTATGAAACCTTTAACTTTTACTAAACTATTTATTTTTAGCATAATTTCTTCTGTATCTGTAAATCTGAGTAATACATTTGAAGATATTGGTATCATACTTTATTCCTAATATTAGTTTCTAATCTCTAAATCTGAAGTATTACAAAAACTACTTTTATAGATTTTTTTTAAATGTTTAAACATGTTTTCCTTAGCATTTCTTATAGCATGCTTTCAGTAACTTATTCATCAATAGTTTTTCACTCTGTAAATTTCCCTTGGTGTTTAATGTTACCAAACAATTATTTATCAACCTTTACATTTACTCTGTCAAAGCAGAATGTATTTATGGATCACAGTATGTGTGAAACCTGCAAATTATGCACCTCGTCTGCATGTGAAGTCTCACTTTTGTTGAGGAAACAAAGTGGTAAATATGAGGAATCCATTATCTTTCTCACAGGATATGACATCAGAAAAACAATTGCTTCCTGAAATTAGAAAACGGTAATAAGTTCTGGTGTAGAAGAAGCTGTAAGTTTTCCTGGAAGCTGTAATTTCTCCTCTTGTTGCCTTTCTGTCGGGTTGTCACAGCTCCGGTGGCAGCAGCAACGTGTTAATTGCTTTGGGAGAATCCAACTTCTTCAGGAGCAACAAGCTTTTAGTTTCCAGCTTTTCTTCCGACTTGCAGCTTCTGCAGACGGTTTTCTGAAGATTTGGCGGCGTACGTACGTCTGCTCCGGGTTTGTTTCGTCTGTCCAGGCTGCAAACACACAACTCAACCAGACAATACTAAAACCTGATGGATCTGGACTCATACCTGCAATCTAATCCAATCCAATCTAATCTAATCTAATCTAATCTAATCTAATCCAATCTAATTTAATCTGCTTCCTCTGTAAATCAGTGGTGTCCAAATATTTGCACTGTGGGCCAAAATTATGGAGGACCAAAACTGACATAATTAAAAATAAAAGCAGAAATACATAAAACCAAACATCCTCCCATTGTGTGTAGATTTTATCCACTGTGTGACTTTTGCCCCCTGCTGGCGTTGCTCTTATGGGTTTCATCAGTTTTGATCAAACATAAATAAATAAAAGACAAAAATCAACTGGCTCAAAACAGAAAACATGAAGTCGTATGAAGCTTTTTGTTTCTCCAGCTCGGTTTGAAGAATGCTCCTAAGTTTCTCAGGGATTCTGACCTTCTTCCTTTCCCTCCCATCTGTCTGGTCTCCTGGATTTTATTTTGTGCTTAAAACTCTAAACATTTTTATTCTTTTGCTGAAAATTAAAGCCTTACTTTGTGTTACTTTGTCTTCCTCACCCCTACTGCTTTTTTCACTGTCAGGACGTTTCCTTGCTTTGCTGGTCTGTCAGCGTTTGACGTGATGATGGAGGCACTGGGGGCCACACTGGGGGCTCACGCTGGGGCCCACGCTGGGGCCCACGCTGGGGCCCACGCTGGGGCCCACGCTGTGACAAAAGCACTTCTACCTTTGAGTTTTCTGTTTTTATAAAGCTAAAAGTTGTGTTAATATTTGGAGCCTCTCTGGGAACAATAACCTTACAGCTATGGAGGATCAAAACTGACATAATTAAAAATAAAAGCAAAAATTTGCATATTTAAGATATGTATACATTTTGAGTTTTCCTTAATAAAATTACATGTATAAGAAAACAGCTCTATATATATATATATGTATATATAAAAATTCCCTTCTCACCCTCTGCGGGTGGTCTCTTTCATCCTCTACCAGAGGCCTGGTATATATACATATATATATATATATATATATATATATATATATATATATATATATATATATATATATATATATATATATATATATATATATGTATACACCCATTTTTTGACAAAATAATAAGGAAAATGAAAACTAAAATGTACATTTGACACAATTCCACGCATAAGCAAAAAGAAAAACAAAATGTACATATTTCTGCTTTCATTTTTAATTTTGTCAGGTTTGGTCTTCCATATGCAGCTTCCTCCTAACTTAGTATTTCACCTACATATTGAGTAAGGCGGCAGGTTGTTATCAGTCGTTGTTCAGGATGTTGTTACAGGTTTGTGCTGTAATTAAAGCTTTACAGGAATTATTCATGTTTCAAACATCCTGATGTTTCCTGAAATGTTGCCCCGTTCTCCGTCTGGTTGTCGGTTTTTCCTTCAGTGTACAAACTATCATCTGCTTCTCCGTTTTACAAATCCATTGTTTGTGCTGCGTTTGCATTTGAAGATATTAATGAAAGTTTAAAGGTTAAAAGGTCAACCACCCCCCCATATTAACCAACAGAAATGTTCAAACGTTTGTGCTGCTCTCATTTTAAAGATATTAATAGAAAAGTTTTCAGAGATTAACATGAATATCTTCAAAGCAAAAGCAGCACAAATGAAAATTATTGCTGCACCAACCAGTTCAAACGTTTGACATCAACTTTGTGAGAATTGGGTAATGTGGGGGAGGGTTGACCTTTTGACCTTTAAACTTCAAACAAAAGCAGCACAAATGAAAATTATTGCTGGACAATTGATGGACACCAGATTTGTTTTCATCAGTGAGTGGAGGGGAGGTGTGAGCCGCAGCGCCACCTACTGAAAGACAACAGACAGCGTAACAAGTCCACTGTTGGACTGACTGATCCGAACCCAACGCTGCAGACAAACTCTCTCCTGGGTCCAGCTTTCCGAGTCTTTACTTAAGAAAACGGCATTCTGTGTATTTGATGCTGTTGGACCCGCTTAGCCACAGGAGTTGAACAGATTTGATATTTTCAGAAGAAATTTCCCCAGCGGAAAGCGACCTGGAGAAACGAGGAGCGGCCGGTCAGCAAAAGGTTCACAGACCGAGAGGCACGGAAAAGAAAAGCAGCAATTATCAGCAACAAACCTGTCGACATGATTTATCGCGCTCTGCTGTTCGGAGGAAAGGTTTAAACTTTGGCTCTCAGACCTGCAGCCAAACGGCCACAGAGGGAAACGGAGAGAAACGTAAATTTATCCATTTCTGACTTTGAAAAATCAGTTTTTAGTTCCAGTTTTTATCAAATGATCAGGGGTTTCTCTTTTTCACAAAAGTTTTATCACTTAACCAAATTATCAAACTAAATGTTGTCAGATTAAAAAGAAAAATTAGAAAGCCGAGTACAACAAAAGAATATTCGGTAACACTTTATTTGAAGGGGGTGAATAAGACTGACATGACACTGTCATAAACATGTCATAACACCTGTCATGAACATGAATAAGCCTTCATGAATATTTATGACCGTTGTCATAAAGCGTCATTCGGTAAATCATGACACTTTTAATACAAAGTTGACATTATTCAAAATGTCTTTATGACAACTTGACATTAACCAGGAAATCATTACTGATATAAATTTGTTATTAAAGTATTACTGATTGCACTTTAAAAATGAGGTAACTTTATGTTATTAAAGGTAAAGTTTAAACAGTAATGATATAATGTCAACTTTGTATTAAAAGTGTCATAATTTACCGAATGACGCTTTATGACAACAGTCATAAATATTCATGAAGGCTTATTCATGTTCATGACAGGTGTTATGTCATGTTTATGACAGGTGTTATGACATGTTTATGACAGGTGTTATGACATGTTTATGACAGTGTCATGTCAGTCTTATTCACCCCCCTTCAAATAAAGTGTTACTGAATATTCTTAGTGTCCTATAAGTTTGCAAAACTTATACTGTACTAAGAGTAGAACTACTTAGACATTTTTATTCAAGTAAAAGTAGAAAAGTACTTGGTAAAAAGTTTACTCAGGTCTGGAGTAGCTGATCAAATTATCATTTAATATTTAAAAATGACATCAAAAGGAAAAACAAAATATATTTCTGCTTTTATTTTTAATTATGTCAGTTTTAGTCCTCCATAGGTGTATTTATTATAGAGACGTGGATCAGAGCAGTTTTCCTTAAGTCCAAAATACAAAACCATAAAAGGGCGTTTTTAAATCAGATACTTGAAAAGTGACTATTAATTTTTACTTAATAAATTCCATCTTTAGACACGTTAATAAAAAATACCTTTCGGATCTGACGGTTTGCAGACTTACACACTTCCTTTCACCTTTTCTTCACGCTGCCTGTTGCTGATGAAAGAGCAGCTTCTCACGGCACACAAAGCATCCCATTTGTTGTCGCTGTACCACAATGTGAGCTGTCTTTGTTTGAAAGTGGTCTTTCCATCAGTGCAGCACAAAAGATCCTTTACAATGCACTGAGGGAAGAAGATCAAGATTTCAAGGAGAGACGGCCAGAGAGAAGGAAAGGTCAAGAAAGGGTAAGAGAAAAAGTGAGCGGCAGGATTGGGGCCGACTGGCACTGCAGCGGCAAAACGCAGTTTGTTATCGTTGGTTTGGGTCTGAACAAAGAGAACAAGAGTCACCAGAACAGTTTTATATAAAAGACTCCAGATCAACTCAGTAAAAACTACAAAACACTTATTTTCTTTTCTTGTAGTTTTTATTTTTTGGTTCAGTTTCTAGTGCAAAGATCTTAGTACATTTGAAACAAGACATTGGCAACAGTTTTTACCCTCATTACAAATTAAAAGTTTCCATCGTAATCTAAATTTGTGTCATTTTCTAATTGCAGTTGGGGGCCGCACAACATCAGTCCAAGGGCCACAAATGGCCCCCGGGACCCCCTTTGGACACCCCTGCTGCAGACAGCAGCCAGAATGTCGTCCGGCTGGAGCAGCGCCTTCGTTTATCAGCCGTTTAGAAAACAGGTGAACAAACATCCAGCATCCTTCAGATCTGCTCTAATGAGTTTGCCTTTCCTCTGAATGGCCCAGTCAAATCAATGACAGGATTCCTAATGCACTACAATAGCACATGGATTAGTGGAGGTATTTGAACACTGGCTTTAATTAGAGCTCTGCCTGCTGGGGTTCGGCTGCAGCTGAACAACATGGAGGACAAGATTCAGAGATTTAAGAGAGGAAGGATGGACCAAAGTGACCTTGGGAGGTTTGACCTCTAATTTAGACTGAAAGAATCAACATGTTCGCCTTTAGCCTTCTTCTCTTCAGGTTTCCTCATTAATGAAGCAGCTCATCATGTTTAAATCTGGCTAAAGATACGAGCCTGTTATGAAAAACATGAATTATTTCAAAGTCTCAAACAGCCTCTGGCGACGCTTTGTTTTCTGACCTTTGACCCTGAGTTATCGTAGATGAAGCCACGTTTTAATATGTCATTTAAGGCATTGTTTTGTTTTATACGCAAAGCATTGAATTTTAATATCCTGCTGAAAAATGTATATAAAACAAACAAAAAACTGTTTACACTGCAAAAATATAACAACTTACCAAGTAATTTAGGTCCAGTTTCTAATGTAAATATCTAAACTAATTAAGCAAAATATAAGAGCCTGTTTGGAGTCAATGTTGGTGAATAAGTTCTAGTTTCATTGGCAGATTATTTCACTCAAAATAAGACATTTTCCATGTAACAATAAACTAGACGCTTTTCATCATATTAAGGAATCATTGACTTAAAACAAGCTCATGAGTTTTGTTGAAATGTTACTTGTTAGTTTTGTTTTATTTAAAGTCTCCTAAGATATTTACACTAGAAATTAGACCAAAATTACTTGATAAGACTTTGTGGTTTTCGTAGTGTACGAAAATATGGAGGACCAAAACTGACAGAATTAAAAATAAAGCAAAAATATATGCATTTTTTTTGTTTTCCCTTTTCTTTGAACATGCCTTTCGTCAAGGAAAATATATATTTAAGGAAAACGCAAAAGAAAATTTAACATTTATAGATGGGAACACACTTTTAAGGAAAAGGAAAAACAACATGTTTATATTTCTGCCTTTTGTCACTTTTGGTCCTCCATATATTTGGTGTTTGAGCCATTGAAATAAGTCTCAATTTTTTAATTTTTTTGCTTTTCACAGGCTCCACTGCACTGTAAACATTCAGAAGACCAACTCAACTGTTTTTAATTTACTGAAACCCTGCAGTTTGTATATGTGATGGAAACAAGAGTCAAACGTTGGTAGCAGGTGGCGTCCTCTGTGATGGACGCTGGTCAAACATGGCGGAGAGGCGTCTCCCAGTGGCAGCCATCGACCGGCTCCCCTGCAGGCCCGACCGCCTGTATTTAAATAACCACTATGAGCATCTACATCTGATCTTAATTGGATATTGAAGTCCGTTAATTAAAACATTATCTCTGGCGAAACACAGCTGGCCACTCTGACAAGTTAATCAATGAGGATGAGAGGAAGCTGTCGGCTGAACGGTGAGAGGGAAAGAATCCAAAACCACTCTGGGCTCAAGAGCCTCAAATTAAACCATTAAGAGGATTTTACATTCATGTCCTGCATTTCTTAGCATCAGGGGCTTGTTTGTTCTCCTTCTTGTTCAATGTCACAAATACACCAGACCTGTGATTTATTACAAAGTGACATTTACATCAGTTTTGCTCCATTAATCCACTGTGAATCATTTCAACACTTTTGAAAGAAAAGCCTAAGAATGAGATAAAGTGAAAGCAGGAGTTAATTAATCAAAGCCATAACCAGAAACTGGTTTATTTTAAAAATCATATAAAGACAAACAAATTCATTAGCAACAGGTGTGATAGTTGGTGATTGAGATCCGGAGCATAAAAAGAAAGAAAGTGAAACCGTTTCCATAAGCATGTCTCAATAATCAATAATCAATAAATTGCATGATAAGACATTTTTCTTCTAAGTGAAATAATCTGCCAGTGGAATTGGAACTGGGTTGCTAGGTAACGGGCAGAGCTCGGCTGGGGTTGCTAGGTAACGGGCCTGGCCCGGATGGGGTTGCTAGGTAACGGCACAGTTATCTAGTCATAGTTATTGGAAACATTTACACAAAGATAGTTTTATTTCTGCTTCCCTTTATTTGTAATGCTGTTTATCTGCGTATTTTGTGTATTTCCATATTTTTATTGTAGAATTTTCACAAGAGAATTTATAGTTTTCATATTTTAAACGTGGATATAAAGCTGCTGGTATTTTACAACATCAAGCAGAAACAGAGAAAATGGACAATAATGCAGCGCATCTGTTTTCAAGACATAAATGTTATTGGATCTTCTAGGCGATTCGCCACAAGTTTTCTCAATACAGTCGCAATCATTTCCTTTTGATGACCAACAATTGAACACGGAGAGGCGACAAGCTGGAGGAAAACAGCCGCAAATAATCAACTGAAATTGAGCCGCAGTCTCAATCTGGAGTTCGTTCAGTGAAGAAATCACTCTGAGCCAGACAAATGCAACAGCTGAACAAAAACATCGGCGTTTCATTTAACACTTTGTGCTTTTACCATCGTCTGCCTCAACATCTGCAGCCAACGAGTGTTACATGGATCCATGAGGAACGGTGGGAACAAAATCAGATCCAAAGTCCTACAGATTATTTCTGGTCTAATTTCTAAAACAAATATCTGAGTACGCTTAAATTAAGACAAAACTATCTTTTATCTTTTCAGAAAGATAAAAGTTCAACAATTCCTTAATGTTGATGAAATTCTTGTAGTTCCACTGCAGATTATTTCATTTCCAACAAAACATTTTCCCATAAGTAAAATAATCTGTTTGTTCATCAATATTAAGGAAGTATTGACTTAAAACAGGATCTTATATTGTTCTGAAAACGTACTTATGAGTTAGTTTTGTCTTATTTGCACTAAAAACTAAACAAAAATCAGAAATATTTGGTTTTGTTGAAGTGTCCAAACCCTTGAAAGCTAAAAGGCTTAAGTAAAAGTTTTAGAGTTGTGAAGACAAAAGATTTCACTTTTAAATATGAAATGATTGATCATTTGATCAGTTTCTTGAGTAGACCTTTAACCAAATACTTTTTACTCGTACTTGAGTAATATCTGGATACTCTGCCTCCTCTGGTTACGGTGTATTTTATTTGCTGATTTTAGAGACTTTGAACTGCAGGAATTGAAACATTTAAACTTGTTTCATGCTTCAAATCAATAATAGAGAGTTTGCCATGATTTGACAAACTAAGACAGAAGAAAATGTATTTAGTCAAAATGTTTCTCATTTTGTAGTTCAGTTGGTGAAAACGTTGAGCATTTATGGCAACATTTTCCTCCCTTATAGCTGAAAGTCTGGAAGTGTTTAAGATCCAGGAGCGCTTCTGGCCGACGCTGCGATGCGGCTGCTGCCAGGTGGTTGAATGCCCATTAGTCTCCCAGTCTGCTGCTCTGCCAGCTTCAGGCTCAACAGGCGAACCAGAGAATAAACGATGATCCAGCCACGGGCCATCAGCCTCCTCTGGCCCGATTCACCCGTTTACACCAGGCCTGCTCCCAGGGCAAATTACATTTTCCCTTCAAATATTTGCCTTTATTAAGGCTGCGCAGCATGGTAATTAATCTCCCCAACAAAGGAACCATCTGCCTGACCTAAAAATTGGAATTATGCTTTGCTGTCCTGTGATTAAGATGAATGCTGTGTGTGAAACTGAAACATGTTAAAGCACTTGTTGAAATGATGCAGAACCTCTTTGCCTGTCCATCCACGTCTTCCTGCTGCTTCACCTCTGTTCTCAAAGTTTCCAGGAAAACTGCTGCACTGCGGCACCAGCTAATGTGGGACGGCTAAAACCAGTGATTAAAATTAATGTAGCCTCTTTGAGCCGCATCATAGGGATCCATTATGAAACTCACTTGTCAGAGGCAGCAACTTTGATTATTTTTGCTTCACCTTTAATCCAAAAAAGAAAAAAAAGAGACTAGAACAAGCAAGTATTCCTGCTAATTCTAAGTTTCTAAGCACTATTTCCTCTTTATCCTTCATTTTTTGTCTAATTGTTTCCCAAAGATAAGTTGTAAACAAACATGTTTTCTTCAGATGTGTTCTTAAACAGGTTCTTAGATAATGAGATCACTCCCACATTAAAATGGCTTCAAACAGATACACAATTATACAACCACACATCTTTGAAAAGCATTAGTAGGGCCTTCTGCACAAATACCATTAAAGGGGTCACTGTATTACAGAAAATTAACTTCACTGAGCTTTTTCCATCCATCAAAAATATACCTGCAGAGCCGTTTTATGGCCCATCAGAGATTATGTCTCTCACCTGCAGATTCTGATTTATTTTCTCTGCAATGTTGCAAAATATAGAAAGAAAGTTGCTGAGTTGGCAACAGTAAGATGATTTAACATTCAGACAGTTAACATTCAGAGTCAAACCTCTGTCTCTGAAGGTGGATAAAACGGCTGATCAGGCAACATTAAGGAAATCGAGCCGATTTATCTGTGCACTCCGATCTCTGACTAATTAGCATTTTGAAATGCAGAGTGGGATATTAATGCAGGATATTAATTTAAATCTTTGACTGTCACATCTGCAGACAAAAATTTTGTTTTTTGAATTTGTAACAAAGTCTAAAACATGCAAAACGTGTAATTCATCACTACATGATAAAATCAAATGAAACCCTTGGATTGCTCATGCCTTGGGCCGGCTCTGCCTGTGTGTTTTTGCCTGCTGCAGGATACTTTCTGCTGAAATAGTACAAATCCTTGCAAAGCGTTTTGTTTTAAAATGATTCTGATTTCACTTTTTTTCTCCATGGCTGCAAACTAGACGTTGATATGAATCAACAGTTATTATTATGAGGAAGAGGAGGATCTAAGCCGAGGAAGAGGAGATGAAGGTTGAGGAGGAAGAAGTGAGGAGGAAGAGTAATTAGGTATTTAATCAGATATTTTACTAAGGTTGTTTTTTATCTTGGGTGAAAATATGTGTGGGAAATATTGATTGAGGAAACATCAGGGTTCAAATCAGACCCAGGATTTCCTGAAATGACCTGAAAATAGATTTATTTATATTTGGGTCTAATAATGTCCCCTGAGCTCCTAATGTTTGTCCTCTTGTTGCTTTTTTAATGTTGCTTAATGTTGGATAATACTCATAATTACTGAATTATTTGCATGTGTAACTTTAAAAATAAATAAATAAATAAATAAATAAATAAATAAAGTACTCTTAGGAGTATTTCATTTTAACTTTTACTTGAGTAAATTATTACAAAGTATTTCTTCTCTTACTTGAGTAAAATTTCTGGATTTTCTTCCCACTGAATGAAAAACAAACATGTTTTAATAAAAACCTCCTCAGACTCAGACACAAACCTGCAGCTTCTGTTAAAGTTTCTGAAGTTTTTATTGAATGAAACTGATTTGGAAAAACTTTATTTTGCATGATTTTGTTATTTTTTTTGTTGCTTATATGAATTATTGTCATTTTGGTTCTTAAAATACCAACATTTCCACTTAACTTTATATTTTTTCTGTCCAGTTATGTATTTTTTAAATATTAAATTATTGATAATTTGATCAGTTACTCAGAACTTGAGTAGATTTTTCACCAAATACTTTTTTAGTCTTGAGTAATTTCTTGGATGGATACTTTTTATTTTTCTTGAGTAAAAATATGTTGCCGTAGAGCTTCTCTTTTTGGAAACTTCCCCTCTTTTGGTTGCCTAGCAACTCATTCTTTGGTTGCCTAGCAACAACCTGCTGGGTAACCGGCGCAGCAGCAGTTTGAGGTTTTTATCTCAGAGTTGCTGAAAAATAAAAACAACGTGGAGAGAAAACTGGATAAAACAGGAACCGTCTCATATTTAAAACAACAAAAAAACGAATCGAAGTTTTAAACATATTTTTACTTTTTACAGAACAACAGCTCAGATGTTGGTAACACTTTATTTGTGTGCATAAGACTGACATGACACTGTCATAAACATGACATAACACCTGTTATAAACATAAAGAAGTCTTTATGAATGTTTATGACGGTTGTCATAAAGTCTCATTCGGCAAATAATGACACTTTTAATGCAAAGTTGATCTAAAAGTTGCATTGAAAGTCCATTAAAAATGCCAACTTTGCATTAAATTATCATAATTTACAAAATCATGCACTTCAAATAAATGTTACCCAGATGTTTAATTTACTCTGCTAAATTTAGGTTTATTAGAAAGACATAATAATTGTGAAGACATTTACAGATCCAATGTTTTATTGGAATTATGAAAAGCACAAAATGAAGTTATTTTCTTGTAGCTTATAATTTGTTCTGTTTTAATAGATTTAAATAAATGGTTTTTCAGTGAGAGCCTGTCGTGTTAAGAGGCTAAATGTGACGCAGCGGTTGTTGCTAACTGTTGCCTCACTGAAATCTGACTCTCTACTTTCACTCCTGTCTCAGTTTGTGTCGTTTCTCTCCTCCGTTTGTCATTTGGTAACGAAAAAGCCTCTCTCAGTCTGACTTTCATTTCTCTCTTTTTGTTTGCAGGTTCCTTTCATCTTCGTCCTCCTCTCCCTCCCTTGTCTTTGCGCTGACATTTGAACCTCTTCTAAAGCTCTCGCTGCTCATCATCTGAGTCTAATAACACAAAAACCTCCAGATTGTAGGAGAGATCAAAGTTGGCAAATGTAAGAAAGCACTCAAATGTAACTGGGCTCGTGTTTTCTTCATTAGTCGTATTCAAACTCCAGATCTGTGGGGCGCTGATGTAAACCAATTACACAATTTCATATAAAACAGTTGAAAGTTAGCATGGTTATAATGAACTTTATGCAAATTCACACATCCTGATGTTAATCACATGCAAAGAACTTCTTTAATCACGTTTAGTGCAGTGATACGATCCTTTTCCTTCAGCTATAATCTACACCCTGGAGTCGTTAATTTATGGGCACACAAACAGCCGGCTATGCCCACTTTCATCACGTTCTGCTAACAGCTGGGATTTCATCATGCTTCCTCCATTCTACGGAGAAACATTAGTGCGTTTACTGGAGTCACACAGGCACCAGTATCTGTGAGGTTTTCTGGAAAACGTCCCACCCAGCAGCTGAGCGCCTCATCGGATCTCTGAAGGCGTCTTAATTATTGAAAACACACAAATCATTCATGAGGCAACAACCCAAAAATAAAATGAAATAAAGCAACACAGCTCGGGTTTTTGTTTGCCAGTAAAGTGACCGTACAGGACACGAGAGTGGAGGAACGCCCAGAGGAGAGAAACAAAAAATGATACTAAAGGAAGAGTCACAATACTTCAACATGATTCTACTCAAGCAAAAGTGAAAGATAGCCGTCCAGAAATTACTCGAGTAAAAATTAACTTAAGTCCTGATCAGCTGATCAAATTATCAGTCACTTAATATTTAAAAATTACATCATCACATGGAACAAAATATAAAGTTAAGTGGAAATTTTGGTATTTTAAGAAGAAAAATGACAATAATTCATATAAGGAACAAAATTAACAATAAAATGTTTCATTCAATAAAAACTTGTAAACTTTAACAGAAGCTGCGGTTTGTCAGTCTGGGGAGTTTCTGGTTAAAACATGTTTCTGTTTCTGATCTGGAAACGTTTTTTCTTTTGCCTGATTTTTACATTTTTTTGTTCCTCATATGAATTATCGTCATTTTTGACCTTAAAATACAAAATCTCCACTTAACTTTATATTTAGGTCTGTATGATGATGTAATTTTTAAATATTAATGATTGATAATGTTATCAGTTTCTCAGTACTTTTTCACTTTTACTTTAGAAACATGTTTGATGCTTCGTCTCCCTCCTACAGTCGTCCTGATCATCAGGACAACAATCAGCATAATAATTCCTCCTTGTGAACTCGGCTTAAGGGATTGAATCCTTCCTGCCAAACTGGAGAGCTCTGCTTTTTGAAACATTTTTATTTCTGTCCTCAGAAACCTGAAGCAGGTCTGGTTAAGGTGAGTGTTTTAAGAAGCTCTGTGTGGATTGTGTTGTGAGATGAAGAACATCATTTCCACGGCGTCACACTGGAAAACCTCCAGCGGTGACGTTAATGGGAAGCAGGCTCTGCTAATGGGCTCTCAGACTGGGAGGACTGGTGACCCAGTATTACACTCTTCCTTTGCCTCTCTGCGTCCTTACAGAGAATTTCTCCTTCTTGTTTCTGTTTTTGCTTTTTCAGAGTTTATTTGGAGTTTTTCCTTCTTAATTGTCTCCTTTTCATTTCCTGCTTTTGAACATCGAATGTGTCCAAATGTGTCTGATCCGCCGGTTTATTCTCTGCTTTCTGTCTGCATCACCAAGCCTTCATTTCCCAGTTATTTTGTTTTCTTGTCTGTATTTTATGCTGTTCTTATCCAGCATTATTCCTTACAATCACTTAATCCATTCGCTGATTTTTCATTTTAGGTTTTCGACAAGAAAAGCACAACAAAAAAAATCTCAATATAAATGTAAACGTATCCAGTTTGCATCCATATTTCATTCTCAATGATTCTCATTTTCTTACATTTTGTTTTTCTGTCTCAAGTCAAGTTTTTGTTTTCTTTATGATAAAAACTGAAAGTATAAACTCCAAAATGAATTGCTTAAATATTAATAAATTTGGATTTATGACCGGACACCCATTTGTACAAGAAATAATGTGACTACACTATTAATTTTCAGTTTTTATTGATTTATTTAGACCCAACATTGGCTTCAGCACTGATGCATAAAAGTTAGACTCCAATAAAATAACCTTGATTAAATAACCATAATATTTGGCATGAAGTGTACCCCAACTATTGTCCCTCATCAAAAATAACAAACAAAAACCTCTTTGACATTAAAGAAATGTTCATTTCCAGGACATTTTGTTGACTTCATCGTTCCTCTCTGCTCTCCTCCCACGATAAAAACATGTAAACTGTTTTTCCATGTGTAAGAGCATTTAGTTTGGATTAGTCAGCGTTATTTTTAATATACGCGCTAGATTGGTGCTCTTGGGGGCCCTCTGGTGGTGTGGAGGCTCTACGCAGCCGATTAACTCTCTGTCGAGAAAAGTCGAGCTCAGCCCACTTCCCCATGCTGGAGATTTTAGTTTAATAATAACAATAAATAAAGTTATCTTTAAAACTTTACACAGGTGACATCAAGACCCAACAGTAGAGTCAGACGGTAATAAAATTAATCTGGTTGTGTGTGTTGTTATTGTGTCCTGCTTTAATTCTACTTTTTTCTATATAATCATAAAAAATCATAGTCTGACAGAAGGAAAGTTATGAAACAGGAAAAGCAGGTTTCCTGGAAAAAGAGGAAGTTTCCAGCCTGCAGTGATTAAAAATAGTTCAGACTGCTCATTTTGAGCACTAAAGGTTTAAGGAATAAAAACTAGACGTTTTGAGTAATTGGATAAAACCCAGAGTAAAATACTTAAATTAATAATGATAACTTATGATTAAGCCGATAATTAATATTGGTTTAACCGGTGGTTGATGTTGGTTTGATTATAAGAATATTTACACTTACTCTTATACTTATTGAAATACTTACAGGTGAAAGAAGTAACTGTAACATGGTGTCAAATGATTAGAATAATGAATTATTATTGGTTTCTTTTCAGAAATGTCTGTAATAACTCACATTATGATTATAAGAGTAACTAATAAGTAATGATTATTATAATATTATAAATGAATGCTAAACCAGATAAACTAAAAGGTTATAAATGTGATTTTGACATTGAACTTGAAATGTGGTGAAATGTGTAACTGTAACTAAAGGTCACTGATGTTGTGTTGGAGGTAGATGGTAGGTGAAAGGTCAGGGGGAAAGAGGAACTGATGGGAGAGCGGAGGTATCCAACGCCTTATTGCTAAACTTCAACTTACCTAAGAGAAGGTTAGACACAAGAGAGCTGTTGAGCAACTCGGGGACATTAGAACAGACATCAGGTCATGTCCAAAGATGGTGATGGATATGAGATTATCGGTCCAAGCAGTCAGCCAATGAAACAGGCACAGCAACAAAGCTAGCCAATGCAAATGCACCAAAAGGGTGGATAACCCTTTATAAGGTGAGTGCAAAGAGGAGTCTTTGGTTGGATCCTTCAGGCAGCTTCGAGCCAAGATCGAGATGGACAAAGAACTCTGCAGCTGAAGAAGAGCCGGGGCCACAGAACCGAAGACTGTTCTGCACATGGGGACCAACCCGTTAGCCCCGCAACATGTGGCTTCAAATTGCACTTTTCTCAGCAGGGTTCGAGACCCCAAAGACAAAGCCAAAGACAAAGACCAAGGCAAAGATGAAGATAAAGACAAAGACAAAGAACAAAGGCAAAGAGGAAGAACTGGTGTGTTCCTTCCGTGAGACCAGCCCTTCTACATCTCGAGAGACCAGAAAGATCGTGAGACGAGGAGAAAGGAGCTACAGAGCTGCAAGACAAGAAGGAGAGGGCCGCTACGAGCATGAGGAAGTCACCCTGAGGCCCGAGACCTGCCGCTCTGACTCAGTACTCTTCCTGTACTGGGAGCCTCCTGCTGCTGCAACACCTTTTTCATCATCAGGCCAGTTCTGGGGTTCAAAATGCCAAACTCCGTCCGTCTCTCTCAAAGTTTTTCTTTTTTAGTTCACAGTGTCAGCATTAGGGAAAGATAGGCTAGATTATTGATTTTACTTATTTGATTATTTCTGCTACTGATTTAAGCTGTACTGACCCTTGCAAAATTGCCTTACTAATAAAATAATTAGCATTAAGAAAATCTAAAAGATGTTGTGGACATTCAGTTAATGAGTCACCTTAAAGTTCTTTGATGGTTGTAAAATAGCTATGAAGTTTGATTCTGGGAGGAGAAGGTGGAAAATGTTTTATAGGTTGCTTTTAGCCAAAACTAAAACAACACCCTTGGGACTCGCCCGAGTCACTAAAACCAACCTGGTTCAATAACAAGTGCAAGTTGTAATAAGAGAAAGAGCGACCGTTAACAGGTGTGCTCTGTGAAACTAGCTGATTCTGGGCTGCTTTATCTGGCTAATTCACAGAGTGAAAAAGGGTGGGACATCTGGATGGAGGTCGTTAGAAACCAGGCTAGTCTTTCTCGCACCCAGCTTAAACAGAGTTTACTTCAGTTCTGGGTAGGGTAAATCCCGGCAGATTTAGGAAACTCAATTCACCCGTTAGACGGAGAGCTGGGAGCAACATCTCCCTCCTCTCAGAAGAGGAAGTAGAGAGAGAGAAGGGGGGGGGGAGGTGTTGTGCAACAACAAGGTGGCGCCCAACGTGGGGCCACGCCCCTTGAGAAGAGGTGGGGCACCGCCCCTTGAGAAGAGGTGGGGCACCGCCCCTTGAGAAGAGGTGGGCCCATTTCAAATGAGTAGGAAGGACCTACGTTAACCAAGTCAGTAAAAACAGAGAGGCGAGTATCTGAATAGCTCACTTGGAGGCTAGCTCTTAAGGAATAGAGTTAGTGGTGACTGATCCGGCTGTCAGTCACAACCCTCGCAGTAACTGTATGGCATGCAGGTGAGGGAGAGCTTCTGCTGAGGATAGATTCGAATATCCGGACGAGAAGCCAGTAGCCAATAGCCTAAACCCATCCCTGCTCGAAGGCTAAAGAGAGGCTTTGGGGGAAAGGCGACTCGAACACAAAGACAAGCAGGAGAGAAGATGAAGATTGATCCCTGTCTAGATCCCTGTTCCAGTCAGCCCCAGTGAGAGTGATTCTGTATGGAGAGGGATTTGAGACATGGACTCGAGTGAATCAAAGGAAGGTTGTCTTTGCTGGAATCGAGAAGTGGGACAGTTCTCCCAGAGGAAGGGAGGTCCCAGAAGAGTACGGGGACGAGGTCGTGCGGAGCGTGCATGGGGCCCTAGGACATGCAGGCGTGCGATCCACCCGTAAGGAGCTGGTGGAACAAGACCTTTGGACGTCCCTTCAGACCGTCCGATGCAGCTGTGAGACTGTGAGTATGTGGTCCATACGCAGGGCTCTCAGGGCAGCGGATGGAAGGGTTGTTCATCAAAGAGCACATTACCCAGGGCTTTAGTCTGCATGGATGTAGCAGACCCCATGGATAACAGAAAAGAGAGGTCAGGAGTACCTCTTGGTGCTGATGGACATGATGTAACAGTGACAGCTGTAGAAGAGTAGGTCTTCCCCTGCAGAGAAACTCCGTTCACGTCACGGAAAGCAGGGGGCGGAGGCGCTTCTCCTTTTGGCCCAGAGAGGGAAAGGGGAAGTTGCAGTTTGCAGTGTCATTGAAAACAGGGCAGAAAGTTTGGATTAAAGCTCAAGATCGGCCTGCAACAATGGTGATCAAGCTGAAATTCAATGGAAAGAATTTTGTGAAGCAAGTACTGCACTGCAAAACAGTACTATTAATGAGGAAAGGGGTCCACAAGGTCAGTGCTCAAGCCAGTTCTTAGCTAAAGCGAACCAGAACATTGCAAGAATCAAGCAACATGCCATCCTGTGTTAGACTTGCCACTATTACAGGATGATTGCCATTCAAAGAACAACTTCAAGGCTTTGACTGGGAGGGCCCTGAAGAAATTGGATTATGCTAAAGAAGAACTCCTGTCACAAACGGATGGATTAAAATGGAAAAGGGACTGAAGTCGTGAGGAAGGAGTGGCATCATAGACAACCACCAAGATCATCCTGCAACAAAGCATTGAACACCTGGAAGGGGAAGGGTCAACAGTTTCCTCCCAGGACCTGAACAACTTCTGATGCCTCGACAACTCCAGTACCCCTTAATGACCTCCAGCGACGGAAAAGGATTACGATTGTGGATAAAGCGTCATGCTGCTTATGCTTTTTGCTTTGTTCTGCTGAACTTCCAGATTTTTTTTTTTTTTTGGAGGTTTCTGCCTCAGCCCGTCAGCCCATCAACCTGTCCCTAAGGATATTCCACATCCTGAAGAACCGACAGTTCATCCAGCTGAGGATCAGAGCGACCTGGGTTCTCTTCGACACTCGTCACTTCCTGGGAGGCATCAAAACTCCGAGGAGGGGGTGTCAAAGAGCAGTGGAGTTTTGAGAATCTTCATCTTCACATCGGCTGCTGAGGCCTTGGTGACAACAGAGGATCTGCATCTTCACATCCCAGAGGACCATCTTCTCTTTCCAGAGGATGACAACGCAGACCTGCAGGAGGGTGTTGGGTTCCCAGCATGTGAAAGGTCCGACCTCGAGGAGGGGGTGTCGAGAAAAGTCGAGCTCAGCCCACTTCCCCATGCTGGAGATTTTAGTTTAATAATAACAATAAATAAAGTTATCTTTAAAACTTTACACAGGTGACATCAAGACCCAACAGTAGAGTCAGACGGTAATAAAATTAATCTGGTTGTGTGTGTTGTTATTGTGTCCTGCTTTAATTCTACTTTTTTCTATATAATCATAAAAAATCATAGTCTGACAGAAGGAGAGTTATGAAACAGGAAAAGCAGGTTTCCTGGAAAAAGAGGAAGTTTCCAGCCTGCAGTGATTAAAAATAGTTCAGACTGCTCATTTTGAGCACTAAAGGTTTAAGGAATAAAAACTAGACGTTTTGAGTAATTGGATAAAACCCAGAGTAAAATACTTAAATTAATAATGATAACTTATGATTAAGCCGATAATTAATATTGGTTTAACCGGTGGTTGATGTTGGTTTGATTATAAGAATATTTACACTTACTCTTATACTTATTGAAATACTTACAGGTGAAAGAAGTAACTGTAACATGGTGTCAAATGATTAGAATAATGAATTATTATTGGTTTCTTTTCAGAAATGTCTGTAATAACTCACATTATGATTATAAGAGTAACTAATAAGTAATGATTATTATAATATTATAAATGAATGCTAAACCAGATAAACTAAAAGGTTATAAATGTGATTTTGACATTGAACTTGAAATGTGGTGAAATGTGTAACTGTAACTAAAGGTCACTGATGTTGTGTTGGAGGTAGATGGTAGGTGAAAGGTCAGGGGGAAAGAGGAACTGATGGGAGAGCGGAGGTATCCAACGCCTTATTGCTAAACTTCAACTTACCTAAGAGAAGGTTAGACACAAGAGAGCTGTTGAGCAACTCGGGGACATTAGAACAGACATCAGGTCATGTCCAAAGATGGTGATGGATATGAGATTATCGGTCCAAGCAGTCAGCCAATGAAACAGGCACAGCAACAAAGCTAGCCAATGCAAATGCACCAAAAGGGTGGATAACCCTTTATAAGGTGAGTGCAAAGAGGAGTCTTTGGTTGGATCCTTCAGGCAGCTTCGAGCCAAGATCGAGATGGACAAAGAACTCTGCAGCTGAAGAAGAGCCGGGGCCACAGAACCGAAGACTGTTCTGCACATGGGGACCAACCCGTTAGCCCCGCAACATGTGGCTTCAAATTGCACTTTTCTCAGCAGGGTTCGAGACCCCAAAGACAAAGCCAAAGACAAAGACCAAGGCAAAGATGAAGATAAAGACAAAGACAAAGAACAAAGGCAAAGAGGAAGAACTGGTGTGTTCCTTCCGTGAGACCAGCCCTTCTACATCTCGAGAGACCAGAAAGATCGTGAGACGAGGAGAAAGGAGCTACAGAGCTGCAAGACAAGAAGGAGAGGGCCGCTACGAGCATGAGGAAGTCACCCTGAGGCCCGAGACCTGCCGCTCTGACTCAGTACTCTTCCTGTACTGGGAGCCTCCTGCTGCTGCAACACCTTTTTCATCATCAGGCCAGTTCTGGGGTTCAAAATGCCAAACTCCGTCCGTCTCTCTCAAAGTTTTTCTTTTTTAGTTCACAGTGTCAGCATTAGGGAAAGATAGGCTAGATTATTGATTTTACTTATTTGATTATTTCTGCTACTGATTTAAGCTGTACTGACCCTTGCAAAATTGCCTTACTAATAAAATAATTAGCATTAAGAAAATCTAAAAGATGTTGTGGACATTCAGTTAATGAGTCACCTTAAAGTTCTTTGATGGTTGTAAAATAGCTATGAAGTTTGATTCTGGGAGGAGAAGGTGGAAAATGTTTTATAGGTTGCTTTTAGCCAAAACTAAAACAACACCCTTGGGACTCGCCCGAGTCACTAAAACCAACCTGGTTCAATAACAAGTGCAAGTTGTAATAAGAGAAAGAGCGACCGTTAACAGGTGTGCTCTGTGAAACTAGCTGATTCTGGGCTGCTTTATCTGGCTAATTCACAGAGTGAAAAAGGGTGGGACATCTGGATGGAGGTCGTTAGAAACCAGGCTAGTCTTTCTCGCACCCAGCTTAAACAGAGTTTACTTCAGTTCTGGGTAGGGTAAATCCCGGCAGATTTAGGAAACTCAATTCACCCGTTAGACGGAGAGCTGGGAGCAACATCTCCCTCCTCTCAGAAGAGGAAGTAGAGAGAGAGAAGGGGGGGGGGAGGTGTTGTGCAACAACAAGGTGGCGCCCAACGTGGGGCCACGCCCCTTGAGAAGAGGTGGGGCACCGCCCCTTGAGAAGAGGTGGGGCACCGCCCCTTGAGAAGAGGTGGGCCCATTTCAAATGAGTAGGAAGGACCTACGTTAACCAAGTCAGTAAAAACAGAGAGGCGAGTATCTGAATAGCTCACTTGGAGGCTAGCTCTTAAGGAATAGAGTTAGTGGTGACTGATCCGGCTGTCAGTCACAACCCTCGCAGTAACTGTATGGCATGCAGGTGAGGGAGAGCTTCTGCTGAGGATAGATTCGAATATCCGGACGAGAAGCCAGTAGCCAATAGCCTAAACCCATCCCTGCTCGAAGGCTAAAGAGAGGCTTTGGGGGAAAGGCGACTCGAACACAAAGACAAGCAGGAGAGAAGATGAAGATTGATCCCTGTCTAGATCCCTGTTCCAGTCAGCCCCAGTGAGAGTGATTCTGTATGGAGAGGGATTTGAGACATGGACTCGAGTGAATCAAAGGAAGGTTGTCTTTGCTGGAATCGAGAAGTGGGACAGTTCTCCCAGAGGAAGGGAGGTCCCAGAAGAGTACGGGGACGAGGTCGTGCGGAGCGTGCATGGGGCCCTAGGACATGCAGGCGTGCGATCCACCCGTAAGGAGCTGGTGGAACAAGACCTTTGGACGTCCCTTCAGACCGTCCGATGCAGCTGTGAGACTGTGAGTATGTGGTCCATACGCAGGGCTCTCAGGGCAGCGGATGGAAGGGTTGTTCATCAAAGAGCACATTACCCAGGGCTTTAGTCTGCATGGATGTAGCAGACCCCATGGATAACAGAAAAGAGAGGTCAGGAGTACCTCTTGGTGCTGATGGACATGATGTAACAGTGACAGCTGTAGAAGAGTAGGTCTTCCCCTGCAGAGAAACTCCGTTCACGTCACGGAAAGCAGGGGGCGGAGGCGCTTCTCCTTTTGGCCCAGAGAGGGAAAGGGGAAGTTGCAGTTTGCAGTGTCATTGAAAACAGGGCAGAAAGTTTGGATTAAAGCTCAAGATCGGCCTGCAACAATGGTGATCAAGCTGAAATTCAATGGAAAGAATTTTGTGAAGCAAGTACTGCACTGCAAAACAGTACTATTAATGAGGAAAGGGGTCCACAAGGTCAGTGCTCAAGCCAGTTCTTAGCTAAAGCGAACCAGAACATTGCAAGAATCAAGCAACATGCCATCCTGTGTTAGACTTGCCACTATTACAGGATGATTGCCATTCAAAGAACAACTTCAAGGCTTTGACTGGGAGGGCCCTGAAGAAATTGGATTATGCTAAAGAAGAACTCCTGTCACAAACGGATGGATTAAAATGGAAAAGGGACTGAAGTCGTGAGGAAGGAGTGGCATCATAGACAACCACCAAGATCATCCTGCAACAAAGCATTGAACACCTGGAAGGGGAAGGGTCAACAGTTTCCTCCCAGGACCTGAACAACTTCTGATGCCTCGACAACTCCAGTACCCCTTAATGACCTCCAGCGACGGAAAAGGATTACGATTGTGGATAAAGCGTCATGCTGCTTATGCTTTTTGCTTTGTTCTGCTGAACTTCCAGATTTTTTTTTTTTTTTGGAGGTTTCTGCCTCAGCCCGTCAGCCCATCAACCTGTCCCTAAGGATATTCCACATCCTGAAGAACCGACAGTTCATCCAGCTGAGGATCAGAGCGACCTGGGTTCTCTTCGACACTCGTCACTTCCTGGGAGGCATCAAAACTCCGAGGAGGGGGTGTCAAAGAGCAGTGGAGTTTTGAGAATCTTCATCTTCACATCGGCTGCTGAGGCCTTGGTGACAACAGAGGATCTGCATCTTCACATCCCAGAGGACCATCTTCTCTTTCCAGAGGATGACAACGCAGACCTGCAGGAGGGTGTTGGGTTCCCAGCATGTGAAAGGTCCGACCTCGAGGAGGGGGTGTCGAGAAAAGTCGAGCTCAGCCCACTTCCCCATGCTGGAGATTTTAGTTTAATAATAACAATAAATAAAGTTATCTTTAAAACTTTACACAGGTGACATCAAGACCCAACAGTAGAGTCAGACGGTAATAAAATTAATCTGGTTGTGTGTGTTGTTATTGTGTCCTGCTTTAATTCTACTTTTTTCTATATAATCATAAAAAATCATAGTCTGACAGAAGGAAAGTTATGAAACAGGAAAAGCAGGTTTCCTGGAAAAAGAGGAAGTTTCCAGCCTGCAGTGATTAAAAATAGTTCAGACTGCTCATTTTGAGCACTAAAGGTTTAAGGAATAAAAACTAGACGTTTTGAGTAATTGGATAAAACCCAGAGTAAAATACTTAAATTAATAATGATAACTTATGATTAAGCCGATAATTAATATTGGTTTAACCGGTGGTTGATGTTGGTTTGATTATAAGAATATTTACACTTACTCTTATACTTATTGAAATACTTACAGGTGAAAGAAGTAACTGTAACATGGTGTCAAATGATTAGAATAATGAATTATTATTGGTTTCTTTTCAGAAATGTCTGTAATAACTCACATTATGATTATAAGAGTAACTAATAAGTAATGATTATTATAATATTATAAATGAATGCTAAACCAGATAAACTAAAAGGTTATAAATGTGATTTTGACATTGAACTTGAAATGTGGTGAAATGTGTAACTGTAACTAAAGGTCACTGATGTTGTGTTGGAGGTAGATGGTAGGTGAAAGGTCAGGGGGAAAGAGGAACTGATGGGAGAGCGGAGGTATCCAACGCCTTATTGCTAAACTTCAACTTACCTAAGAGAAGGTTAGACACAAGAGAGCTGTTGAGCAACTCGGGGACATTAGAACAGACATCAGGTCATGTCCAAAGATGGTGATGGATATGAGATTATCGGTCCAAGCAGTCAGCCAATGAAACAGGCACAGCAACAAAGCTAGCCAATGCAAATGCACCAAAAGGGTGGATAACCCTTTATAAGGTGAGTGCAAAGAGGAGTCTTTGGTTGGATCCTTCAGGCAGCTTCGAGCCAAGATCGAGATGGACAAAGAACTCTGCAGCTGAAGAAGAGCCGGGGCCACAGAACCGAAGACTGTTCTGCACATGGGGACCAACCCGTTAGCCCCGCAACATGTGGCTTCAAATTGCACTTTTCTCACCAGCTGGGTTCGAGACCCCAAAGACAAAGCCAAAGACAAAGACCAAGGCAAAGATGAAGATAAAGACAAAGGCAAAGAACGAAGGCAAAGAGGAAGAACTGGTGTGTTCCTTCCATGAGACCAGCCCTTCTACATCTCGAGAGACCAGAAAGATCGTGAGACGAGGAGAAAGGAGCTACAGAGCTGCAAGACAAGAAGGAGAGGGCCGCTACGAGCATGAGGAAGTCACCCTGAGGCCCGAGACCTGCCGCTCTGACTCAGTACTCTTCCTGTACTGGGAGCCTCCTGCTGCTGCAACACCTTTTTCATCATCAGGCCAGTTCTGGGGTTCAAAATGCCAAACTCCGTCCGTCTCTCTCAAAGTTTTTCTTTTTTAGTTCACAGTGTCAGCATTAGGGAAAGATAGGCTAGATTATTGATTTTACTTATTTGATTATTTCTGCTACTGATTTAAGCTGTACTGACCCTTGCAAAATTGCCTTACTAATAAAATAATTAGCATTAAGAAAATCTAAAAGATGTTGTGGACATTCAGTTAATGAGTCACCTTAAAGTTCTTTGATGGTTGTAAAATAGCTATGAAGTTTGATTCTGGGAGGAGAAGGTGGAAAATGTTTTATAGGTTGCTTTTAGCCAAAACTAAAACAACACCCTTGGGACTCGCCCGAGTCACTAAAACCAACCTGGTTCAATAACAAGTGCAAGTTGTAATAAGAGAAAGAGCGACCGTTAACAGGTGTGCTCTGTGAAACTAGCTGATTCTGGGCTGCTTTATCTGGCTAATTCACAGAGTGAAAAAGGGTGGGACATCTGGATGGAGGTCGTTAGAAACCAGGCTAGTCTTTCTCGCACCCAGCTTAAACAGAGTTTACTTCAGTTCTGGGTAGGGTAAATCCCGGCAGATTTAGGAAACTCAATTCACCCGTTAGACGGAGAGCTGGGAGCAACATCTCCCTCCTCTCAGAAGAGGAAGTAGAGAGAGAGAAGGGGGGGGGGGGGTGCTGTGCAACAACATCTCATATGCCTTGACCCGGCCCTGCTAATAACAGGATCCCAAATATCTCATCTTTCTACTGAGACTTATTCTGAAATAAAACCTCTGAAAGCTTTTGTTGGGTTTGTTCCTTTAGAAGCTTACCTGGGAGGAGAGGAAGAGGAGATGACGAAGAGCGGAGATGACGAAGAGCGGAGCTGACGCGTTGCTTTTAAATGATGTGGACAGGTGAAGACGAGCGGGGCGTCAGGTCAGGCTGGGAAAATGCAGCCTTCGTCACGCAACTCAAACAACCTGAGACGGAGCTGGTTTCTCAAATTAACTCAAATCTCTCGTTTCTTTTCTGCTGCGTTCTGTGGAAAACGTGTATGATGGTTTTATTATTCATTAGTTTAAAAAGGTAAACAAAAATGGCATAAATTAAAAATATTTGACCTGACGAATCTTGTCTCAAAGTTAAAAGACTTATTTCATTTTTGTGTTTTTTTTACTATTTTCTCCCCTTTTTTCTATGAGAGCAACAAGTCAGTAAATATGAAAACATGATTACAATGATTGTCTGTGTGCAGCTTAGTGATGTAAATCACACTAATTTAAATAAGTGGCTTATTTTAAATAGGAATGTTTTAGACAGCAGCATGCATGTTTTTGGCACTAGGATAATTCTGTGCCATGCAGTTATAAAAAATACTTATAAATACATTTTATCAGTATTTATAATACTGCAAAATATTGTTCCATTAAATATTGGGTACTTGTTTTTTTTAAATTACAATAAAAGTCTGAAAATGTTGGGGAGAAAAGTCTGGAAAACTAATTTCATATGAACAGCGTGTCGGCATCCTGCCCAGCATTTCAAACCAGTTTAAGAGCCTGGCCTTATTGGGTCGTAGAATAATAAATATACTGAGAAAGAAGCAAACAAACTGAGATTTAATCTTTATTTCTAGATGCCAGAAACGGTTTTAAATGTGCTTCAAAACTTAAGTAAACAGTGATTGAATGCCTCAGCAGAGAGCAGCAGATGGAGGTCTCCCTCTGTTGCTTTTGGATGATGCACCTGAATCAACACCTGCAATGCATAAAAATTGATTTTTTTATCCTAATCAATGCAGTTTAAGAATCTGCCAACCAGAGCGGGACTGAGGCAAATCAATCAGCAGAGCTGTGTGGAATACCAGAGTAAGTGGTTTGTTCGCGCTGACGGATAAATTCCTCCTCCTGCAGAAATGAAGCGTCAGGCTCTGGGCGGCCATCTTGAACAGAACCAGAGAGGACGCCTGATCGGGTTGTAGCAGAGAGGAAGAACGCTTGGAGGACCGGAAACCAACGGCGGATTAACCTGAGGAGGCAGGAAACCCACATATTTACACTCAGGTAAAATAAAAAGTGTTTGGTTAAAAGTCGACTCAAGTTCTGATCAGCTGATCAAATTATCAATCAATCTTTATTTAAAACTTAAACGATGAGACCAAATATAGCTAATTGGAAATGTTATTTTAAGGACCAAAATGACAATAATTCATAAAAAAATTCACAGAAAAAACAACAAAATCAGACAAAATTTTAAAAAAATTCACAAATCAGTTTCTTCCAATAAAAAACTTATAAAACTTGAACAGAAACTGCAGCTGTGAGTCTGAGTCTGGAGGGTTTTGGTTGAAACGTGTTTGTTTTTCATGCAGTGGGTAAAAATCCAGAAATTTGACTCAAGTAAGAGAAAAAATACTTGATAATAAAATTACTGAGGTAAAAAGTAAAACGTACAGCGAAGAAAACACTTACAGAGAATCGTTGCTAATTTTGTCAGTAAAAACTTTGTGACCTTTTGAGTTGTAATGTTAACAGTTTTCATCTCAGGCTGGTCAGCAAAGAAAAATCTTATTTTTTCTTTCATCCTCTCCTTTTCTGTTGTCTTGTTTATTCAATTAAAATTTTCTGTCTCCCTCCATATTAATCATAAACTACAAACATTGAATTAATTGGTTCTTAAAATCGAACCCCTCTTCATCTACTCCATCTTCCTTTTTCTTTCTGTAGCTGTTTGTGTCGCCGCTGCCTTTGTTCTCTTCGTGTGTCCGGATTTTCATCTGCTTTGGGGTTTTTACACAAAGTTCTCACAGGGACAATATTTCCAAATTGATTCTGGTTTTGGAGAAAAGTTTGAAATCCCAGACAGTGATGCTCTGAGACGAAGATTAATTAAAACGTTGGTAATCAAAGACTATAGAAGAGGAGTTTTTGTAAAATCTAATTATTTCAATGGCAGAGCCACAGAAACTCATCTGATGGATTCAACTGAAACTCTGCAGGTTTTAGATAGAGGTAAGGTCACAAAAAATGTGTTTATTTAAAATATATGCAGTGTAATTGTACTGTTTCAAGTAAAGTAGATATGTAATTGTGCAGATTCTTCTTTTGATTAAAGAAAATACTAAGAAATAATGTGACTAATACGGCCTTTTATCTTGATTTATTTAGATACATTTGTTTCAGCATTGGTACTTAATAGTTAAACTCCAATTAAATAACCTTGATGGGTTTTCTAGACCAAATCATTTGAAGTGTACCTAAACTATTGCTCCTCGCTGTGAATTATGTCACCAATTAATAAAAAGATACTGCAAAATCACAAAATCTTATAAAGTAAATATCTTAGTACACTTAAAATAAAATAAAACTAACTTTCAAATAACTTTTTAGTAAGTTATATGAGCTTGTTTTAAGTTAATAGTTTCTTATTGGTGAAAATGTTCTAATTCCACTGGCAGAATATTTCACAAAGAGAACCGTTACCTAGCAACCCCAGCCACGCCGAATCCGTTACCTAGCAACCCCAGCCACACCCAGCCTGTTACCTAGCCATCTCAGCCACGCCCAGCCCGTTACCTAGCAACCTCAGCCACACCCAGCCCATGACCTAGCAACCCCAGCCACACCCACCCCGTTACCTAGCAACCCCAGCCACACCCAGCCTGTTACCTAGCCATCTCAGCCACGCCCAGCCCGTTACCTAGCAACCCCAGCCACACCCAGCCCATGACCTAGCAACCCCAGCCACACCCACCCCGTTACCTAGCAACCCCAGCCACACCCAGGATGTTACCTAGCAACCTCAGCCACACCCAGGATGTTACCTAGCAACCTCAGCCACACCCACCCTGTTACCTAGCAACGTCAGCCACACCCACCCTGTTACCTAGCAACCGCAGCCACACCCAGCCTGTTACCTAGCAACCTCAGCCACACCCAGCCCGTTACCTAGCAACCTCAGCCACACCCACCCTGTTACCTAGCAACCGCAGCCACACCCAGCCCGTTACCTAGCAACCCCAGCCACACCCAGGATGTTACCTAGCAACCTCAGCCACACCCAGGATGTTACCTAGCAACCGCAGCCACACCCACCGTGTTACCTAGCAACCCCAGCCACGCCCAGCCCATTACCTAGCAACCTCAGCCACGCCCAGCCCATTACCTAGCAACCTCAGCCACACCCAGCCCATGACCTAGCAACCCCAGCCACACCCACCCCGTTACCTAGCAACCCCAGCCACACCCAGGATGTTACCTAGCAACCTCAGCCACACCCAGGATGTTACCTAGCAACCTCAGCCACACCCACCCTGTTACCTAGCAACGTCAGCCACACCCACCCTGTTACCTAGCAACCGCAGCCACACCCAGCCTGTTACCTAGCAACCTCAGCCACACCCAGCCCGTTACCTAGCAACCTCAACCACACCCACCCTGTTACCTAGCAACCGCAGCCACACCCACCGTGTTACCTAGCAACCCCAGCCACGCCCAGCCCATTACCTAGCAACCTCAGCCACACCCACCCCGTCATCTAGCAACCCCAGCCACACCCAGCCCGTTACCTAGCAACCCCAGCCACACCCAGGATGTTACCTAGCAACCTCAGCCACACCCAGGATGTTACCTAGCAACCGCAGCCACACACACCCCGTTACCTAGCAACCCAGTTGTCACATTATTTCACTTGTAATTTGGGAAAAATGTCATGTTTTTGTGAAATAACCAGAACATTTTCATTGATAAGGAATTATTGACTCCTTACTGAAAAGTTACTTGTATTTTAGCTTTATCCTATGTGAACTAAAATATTTGCACACATAGGACCAGAAATACTTGGTAAGATTTTGTGTTTTTCAGTGAACAAACAAAAACCTTTTTGATATTAAAATAAATGTTTTTGGCCACGTCTTTCCTTTCTCCTCTGTAAAATGTCTTAGATGATCAAACAATGTCTTTTCTCTCACATGGCTCGTTCTGGATTAAGCACCTGTTCCTCCCTGCAGGCCTATTAAGTCCCTCTGCAGTCATGGCTGCCGCCTGGCTAGCTCTGCATTCATTATGGTCATTAACTTCTGGACTAAAAATGAATGGTGGAATAATACAATTCAGAGGAATCTGAAACTGCCTTTTACCAAGGGGCCTTATGTGGATAGCAGGCAATTTCACATCTCATTCGCCAGAAGTGTTCTTATTGAATATGAGACGACTGGGAGAGGAGAATAGCAATGTGGTTCCTTTACATTTCACCCGGATAGATGGAGGCCGGATGTCTGCGCTCCTCCCCATGTATCACATATTGCCCTGGGTGGATCCATTGTTGGAGATAATATGCTCTTAAAAGCTTCCTTTCTCTCCTGGGCTGAAAACAGGATCTCCCATTCAGGGCGAGTCCTTTACCTGCCTCTGCCAACCAGACAGTGGCGTTAGTTAATTTTTCAGGAGGACGTGCGGCATTGTACCGCCGCTCATTTCAATCTCAGCCGACAAGGAATCCCTGTCGTCTTTGGGCTCTTTTCTCCGTTCTGTTTCCATCAATAAAAACAGGGTTAGGTAATGGCTTATAATCCTCTCAGCCCTTCGCTGACCTTCTGTCTGAGATCCATGGAAATGAGCTTACACACCAGGACTGTTTGCTCCGTCTCAAATGGTTTCCTGTGGACACCAAATCCTCAGCAAAGCAAAAGATTACACTTTTCAGGGCATCACAAAAAACTTAATTGAGAAGATTTTTCCTTTGGATTTGAATCAAACAGGCTGAATGGCCACAAATGACAAATCATCTTTAGGCTCCAGATTTCAGATTTTATATATAATTTTCTTTTACAGTGGTATTACTGCAAAAACTCTCAATTTTACCAAGTACTTTTGGTCTAGTTTCTACTGCTAATATCTTAAAATAGATAAAACTAACTTCAGAGTGCCACAAATTACACTTAAATAAGAGCAGCCCTATTTCTACCTGTTTTTACTCAAGTAAAACTAAAAAGCAAATGTCCAACAAATTACTAAGTGAGAGTAAAACATATCTGGTAAAAAGTCTACTCAAGTATTGAGTAACTGATCAAATTTAAAATTATTTAACAATTAGAAATTACATAATCAGACAGACCAAAATATAAAGTTAAGTGGGAATGTTGGTATTTTAAGGACCAAAATGACAAAAAGAAACAAAATGCAGGTTTGTGTTTGGGGCAGAGAATCCAGAAATTTTACTTCGGTAAGACCAGAGACATTTCACAAAAGGTTACACAAGTAAATGTAAATAATCCAAATCTGACTAACTTGCATGTAACATTTCAACAACATATATGAGCTTAAGTAAATTATTCCCTAATATTGATTTAAAAAGTTAAATTTCCACTGGTCTTTTTATAAGTGAAATAATCTGCCAGTGACTTTTTAATCAATATTAAGGAATTATTTCTTAAAACAAGCACCTATTTCATGCTAAAGTTATTTGTAAGTTAGTTTTCTTATTTAATATTCTTGTCCTAAAAACTGGATCACTGAACCCCAAGTTACCTGCCAATCTGTGAATTACTGTTATAATCTTTACATGTTTGGAGAGCAAATGTATTTACTGTTTATAACAACCAAGCAAGCAGATGAATCAGACATTTTTGTGTTTGAGAAGCTGCTTTGAAGCAGAAACATCAGGTTTGTTCAGGATGTGTAAGTGTGTTAACATTGATCCAGACCTGCTTTAGTGGTGACAGGGACTGAGAAGGAAAGCATAAATCCTATTATATCTGGCCTTTATTTGGTCACCTGTCAACATCCATATTGATTTTAGTCTTTTTTATGAAAGCTTTGATATGTTTCCAGTTTATCAACCTGGACAGGAGCTTCAGGTTCTCTGGAGATTTTTTAACAAGTAGGGAAAAAACCAATAACTCAGATTTTAGCTTTTTGTTGTTACAGAAATCAGAAGTTTACATACACAGAATAAGACATTTTTCTCTTACTATCTGAAGTTAAATCAGACCAAACATTTCTTGGGGGTTCTGTAGTGGCGCAGGGTCTTGGCTCAACCCATGCACCGAGGCTTTAGTCCTCATTCTGGTGGTCACAGGCTCGATTCCCAGCCTGGTGACATTTGCTCTCTCATAACTTCTTCCTGTCAAACTACCTTCAAATAAAGGCCACTAGAGCCAATAAAACCTTAAAAAAAAAGACCAAATGTTTCTTGTGTTGGATTTTTTTTAAAACTCCAGAAGATGCAAAGAACAGTTTTTAGATATTTTAAATAATTATTAAGGATAATTGTCTTTAAATAAACTGTATGAAGAGCCAGTTTTCAGGCTGCTTTGCCTTGTAAGATCCACCTGAAAGGATTGAGATCAGGGTTTGTAACCAGCAAAGCATCGACTGTTATCTTCAAGCCTCTTTATAACCACTTACCTGTGAGCTTTGGGTCATTGTCTGTTTGGAGGACCGATCTGTTCCCGAGCTTCATCTTCCTGGTTACATGTTCCTAATAAAAGCTGAATGTACCATGATTAAATATTGAATCATGCTTAACTTGACGATTGACATAAAAACCAAATAAATACCTTTCATCAGAGCGTGCAGCTTAAATTGGTCTCATGCCAGAGTAAACAATGCATTCTGACAGCTGGTATCCTAGCAACACTGACTCCGGTTTGTGACTCCAACGGTCAAGGCTTCATCATTACTCTAAATAATTTTGCACTCAGATCAAATGAGATGCTAAAATTTGCAGAAATTGTGTACTGGCTTAATGATATACATTGCAGACCACGTAGTGAATGACTAGCGCTGCGCTGTTCATGGAGAAGGTTGCTGTAACACCTGAAGAAAAGAGCATTGAAAGATATTTATGTGCTCATTCTGAACATTTTTACTTGAAAAATACAAGATTGTTGTAATCAGGAAAAGTCAAAGGATAAGTTGACTTAAAGTTTTAAATTTTTAACCTTATAGAAAGTTAGATGCTTTAACTTGTTTACCCAAAACTTGGCTTGATCATTTTACATCCTTACCTTTGTCTAAGTTTCTTTATTCTGCTCCTATTCTTTTTTTCTCGCTCTTTTCTCACACAACCTAGTTACCATAGCAACTGCCAACAACGCCACACATGTATCAGGATTCAACACCAAAAAACATTTAAAATTCAAATTAAAAGATACTTTATTAATCCCAGAGGAATTAAATAATACATCCAAAGAACAGAACATTCAGTATGTTACCGTTTTACGTTTTGGGGTTCGATGTTTGTTTTTGCGATGATCACTAAGTGGTTTTCTGAACAGCGGTGATTGATTAGCTCTACTGTTAATCTGTCAGAGAGTTGGTGGTGGGTTGCCTTAATTTTAAATGAACTGAAATACACTGAATGCTCCAGCACATCTATATGTTAAGGTTGTCATAGTCAAGGTAGCATAACTGACCTACTTCCTTCTCCGTGGCTATTTTTTTAGTTAAAACTTTTCTGATCTTGTTTTCTAGTTGTCATAGTGTTGACAATTAGTAGCAACGCACTGCGTTCCTTTTTCTTTTATACATATCACACATATGTTTAAGATTTACTGCGTTATGTTGACATCTTGACAGATGAAAACCAATGCTAATTGTTGTTAGCGAGCAGCTTTTTGCCCTGAAACAGGGAGAAGGGGGCTGGATCTTAAGCATGTGGCGTCTTTACCATAAATAAGCCAGCATACAGTATCTAAGTCATCTTACTTTCTGTGACTTCCTTTGTAAGAGCCTATTTCTCTGCTTCCTGAAAATCCCTGCACTAAAGAGCGAAGCCAAAGCCGATGAGTCCAGCTGTCTGCTGCTGCTTTGACCAATGCGTCAGATGCCTCACCTTCCTCCATGAAGCCTCGCGTCTCCTTGCAGTAAAAACGTCCTGGATTTGCCCTCTGACTGTCTAATGTTGCCTCCCTTACATCGCCATCAGTGTTCATGTGTGTTTCTAAAGCAGACCACCACCACCTGGAAAATCACTGACCTTTATCTGCCGTCTCCCCCCTCCATCAGACAAAATGGCTTCTCATTAATAGTTCATTGAATGACATCCTTTGTTTCTCCCTCTGTTTTCCCCAAACCCGTCTTATTTTCAGGTAGTTGCCTCACGATGTGCACTCATTTACCCCCAAAGCTGGCCATTAACCTTCGGAGAAGCATCTCAGCTTTCAGTCGCCCTGCTTTCCCCTCTTTGATTTCATTTATTTTATCCAACGAATCATTCCTGTTGTGTTGTCAGCCGGACTCCTTCGGCCAGCTCTTTAGCACTCTGATGTCTTCCTTTTTCCCAGTACTTGCATGTCTTGGAGCTGTTTCTTTGTTTTTTGGGTCTTCCAGGTGGGATGTGAACAGTGTAGAAATGGAGGATAGTCGCGACACGGGGAAGTCAGGCCCTGGGGCCGGAGCTTTATGAGACACTAAAATGATGTTGAGAAAGAGCCAGATTCTGGGTCATTGCTTCAATGCTCCGGGTGCGATGCAAAGGACAAAAAATCAATCAGATTCACCTTTTAAACGGTGATACTAAATGATAACAAGATATTTTGCTCGTACCTGAAGAGGTTTAAAACTTTAGCACTCATATAAACATATTACTATTAGCTTGCATCACCATAAATGTACAGTTTTGATTTAGAGCGAAATTGACTTGCAGCAAATAATAATCCAGCAGAGGAAGGAAGTTATTGGTTTCCCCTCTAGAACGGAGATAAAAATACAATCCGCAGCCAATCTGCAGCTCTGAAGTCGTAGTTTCATGACAGACAGTTAATGGTCTTCATTATCAGTAATGGAAAGGACATTAGTGGGTAGTTTGAATATCGAAAAGATACTGTCTGTCACATTACACTGTAATAATTCAGGAGTGGATTCCAGCAGCAGAAATCTGAACTAAGCTGTGTTTATACTCATCTCTTTGTCATGTTTTTCACACAGTAAATTAAAAACAGTAATTATGCCCATTCTTTTTTATCATGTCATGTGAGATTATCTGCAGCAGCGACACTAATTTCAATCACAAATCTTCTACTTGCCTTGACGACTCTCGTACTTAAATATACAGTGTATTTTTAGCAAACCCTGAAATGTTTCAGTTTCTGTCTTTGTGGAGAAGCAGTCCAATTAAAAGACTTTTTGTTCTGAGTTGTATCTAAGCACAAATAGAATATGAAAACTTCCCAGCACAAAGGAAAGGGTGAGAATGTATAAACCTCAGAGCAGTTGATTTTCCAGTAAAATATTTTTGATGAAGAAGAATTTTGAATTGCACAAATTCAGTTTTGTCAAAACAATAAAAGTGAGATTAATCTGAACCCCATGACCTCTTAGTACAAAACTATGATTTATAAAATATGCTAATCAAATATGTATGAAAAATCTCAAACTAACAAAGAACTGCAGAAAAGAGTATCTGTAATGCAACTGTAATAGAAGGTGCAATGGTTGCTATGGAAACATTATACAAGTAGTTGAAACCAATGGCGGCTGACCAGTAGAGGGCGCAAGGGCGTCGCCCCACCGCCCACTACATTATCTCAAATAAGATATGAAAAAAATAAAATAAAATTAGATGATAAAATGAAAACATTTAGAAATATATGTAAATTTTTAGTTCTGCAAGTTAAATATTTTATAATTAATGATGATTAAAGTTGTTTCGTTTATCGAAGGAAATTGGTGACGTATTTCCGGCCTGGGGCACATGAGCACTTGCGCAGTAGCTTCTCTTTCACATAAGAGTTAGGCCGGTGTTCTGACTATCAGTGCTACCTCGTCAAATTTTCCTACCGGCATTAACATTAAATACTTTGTAGAACGGAGCTTTATGAAGTTCGGTCCATTTACTTGCTGAATGGCAGATCTGCCACTTTCAATATGGCGGACACAGTGACGTATGGGGACGCACCTCGCCTGTTATTTGCATACCGCCACCCTTCCGCCATGGGTGCGACGTCGAAGCTGACGTCATAGCCGTTTGTAGGAAAGTTCGTCTGACAGTCGAGCCGGGGATTCTGAGATGATTTGAAAGAGGTACGAAATGGAGCAAGATAAATTAAGTTACTTCTTTAACTTAATTTAAAGAGGTAACTTAATCTAATATAGTTAGAAGAACAGAATTAAAACGCATCAGGAGAAGGTAGAGGACGTTGAAGAGCTCGGACCGATCAGGCGAACATCACAACAATGCGTGGCTAGCTGCTTGTTAGCTAGGCTAATGCTTGGTAATACTTTCCCTGCCTCCGTTCTCAAACATCAGGATCTGACCCAGCATGGATTAACAGAGGTATGACTGATGAGGTGAGTAAGAAGCTATATGTGAGTTTTTATAATGTTTTTAATCAAAGTAGTTCTGTATTGTGAAAAAGGGGGAACACATTTTAGGAGAGAATAATAGTGTACTTTTTTTTATAAGTGCTAATTTGCTTTATTGCTATTAAGTGTATCGTCTGAATGCGTTGGCCATGCTCTCTATAGAGGAGAATCTTGTTAAAATCTTTCCTGACTTCAATATATAATATCTATATCTTTATGTAAGCGAGTGAGTTAGTTGATCCAAAGCCTTTCCTCTGCCTACATCTCCCAGAAGGCTTTGCGGTTCTGGATCGGAGTTCGGTGAATATTCTATCAGATGTATTATCTATTTATGTTAATCACTTGTCTACTACGATATATATTATTTATTTATTTATTTATTGTCCAGCCATATGCTGTGTTATTGTGGGAGATTTGTTTGTTACAGCCACTTTTTTTGTTACCCTTAATGATTATAAAATTTACTTTATGGCAATAAGTTCAGACTAGAAATTAGTAACTCAGACTATTTAATTTATCTAATCCTGATCCACACTTGAAATCGCCACCAATTTAAACTTTTGGCTCTAGTTTATGTTGAACTGAAACTCCTGCTGTTTGTTTTCTGTTTGCAATTCCATTCTCATCAGACGGAAAACAATCCGTTGATTGGGAATCTTTTCTGTTATTTTAACGAAAGTCATCAAACCTCCAAGATCATCCTGATTAATCAGAACCAACCAATCCCTTAATCTACACCTCCGCTATCTCCCAATCAATAAACCCTGGAGCTCATTTAATCTGACAAGCATCTACATGGAGAGAAAAGCATTCGCTTAGCACCGACAGGTATATGATATTGATTGGGACGAGATAAAGCTTGTCCTCTTCAATCATGCAGGGGAGATTGGGCCTGTGAGGTTTGGCTGCGGAGCCCAGTCCGCCGTGAGCACAGCCACTCGAGTAAAAAGCTGGAATAATAAAGAGTGTGGAGGAAAAAGGGAGCAAATAAACAGACAAATTTGCCCTTCCTATTACGAGGAGAACGTGATGCAGAACAGGAAGCAGTGCGTTGATGTCTGAGACACCGAGAGTCGCTGCAGGGTCGGGTCGCCTCTGGGGCCCGTTGACATTCTGCTGGACGACAAGCCGTCCCAGAAGTTCTTCCAATAAACGATAATATTGCTGCTTTGAGACAATTTTTAAGTAATAAATCGGTATAATAATGCAAGGCCACATTCTCACACATCAATAAATGTTAAATTCTAATTAACATTTTACACAGGAACTGGAAGACATTTTAATTATCCAAGATAAATAAAGAAAACAACAGAAACAACAAATAAAATGAACTCTCTGTAAACAAAATTGTCCTTCAGATAAAAGTTTAGTAAAGACCAAAACACCAGAATGAGAACGTTTGTCATCTAGTTTTTGTAGAGAAAAGAGAAAAATGATAAAACATGCAAATGGAAATTATTGAGTTTATTTTAATTTATCATGTGATTAATTGACTTAATCACTACTATTAAGGCAAACTCACTCTTACAGTTTTCACCAATCATTACATTTCCACAAACCCGACTAACATCTTCTTACATGGGGACTTTATGCGTTTTCCCCGGCACCCAGGGAATTTCATCCATTTATTGAACCATAAGATACGTTTCATTTCCCTGTGGTGGAAATTAATCAGGTGTGATTTAAACGTCACAATTCTAGTTCAATTGTCAGATTATTTCACTTATAATACAGTAAAAATGTCTTGATATGTAAATTAATCTGTCAATTGAACTGGAACTTTTCATCAATATTAAGGGATTATTTACTTAAAACAATCTCATATATCTAACTGAAAAGTTACTTTTAAGTTAATTTAGTATTATTTCAAGTGTACTAAGATACTTGCACTAAAAAATAGACCAGAAATACTTGGTAACATTTTGTGTTTTTGCAGTGTGGTAGCTATTAGAGTTGACATTTGTAGTGACAAAATTGTTAAAATGAGAATTTTTTTAGTTAAAGCTGCTTGTCCTCAATTCTCTTGGAACTATACATTTATCTAAAATTATTTACATGGATCTTTATATATATATATATATATATATATATATATATATATATATATATATATATATATATATATATATGTGTGTGTGTGTTTTATTTCATAATTTCATTTTTTTTCTGTTTATTTACACAAATTAACTCACATGTTTTGCCACAGTATCTTTCTATCTTCCTAATCATCTGTGTGTTCATGTTGGTGTTCAGACCTGAATAATTACAGTTTACACATGTAATCCTTCTGTTATTGGTTATTTTTCTTCTAATTTACATTTTCATTTCCTGTCTCGGCTCATTTCTGTCTCGTTCTGCGTGTCGCTCTTATCAACACGGCCCAAAGTGGAGTCAGCAGGACCTAATCAATACTAATGTAAAGCAGGATATGGACCAACATTCAGCTACAACAGCAAGCATATTAAAATAAAACACACATTTAAAGACTTAGGTGTTGTTTGTTAGTAGTTTATCATGTAATCGTGCCGACATGATGCAGTACACTTTGGGGTTGCAGTATAAAATGGATCAGAACGTTGTGTCTGTGTATTTTCTACCTGCTGAGGTAGAAAAGATCGGCTCCACCTTTAAATATCGGCTGATCGTCGATCTCCCAACAGGAAGGAAATACTTCCAAGATTCTGAATGAGAAACAAACGCACGCTTTAGAGGGATCCAAAATTAGTCGAAACAATAGACTCTTTATTTGAGAGATATTTATTTTAGATATAAAAACAATACAGTAATAACACTGTGGGCTGTTTGGGTTTTATAAATGGCCATGTTGTTTACACTGGTCTTTGGTCCGTGTCACCGCAAAAACACAAAATCTTACTAAGATTTTGGTAAAATGCTGCCAATGTAGTAAATACTATTTCCATTGTCAAATTAATTCACTTATAACAAAATATTTTTCCCATGTTATAAATAAAAAAATCTGCCAATGGAGCTAACACTTTGTCATCAAAATTAAGGAATTATTGACTTAAAACAGGAGCTTATATCTCGTTGAAAAGTTTTGTTTAAGTTTGTTTTGCCTTATTTCAAGTGAACTAAGATATTTGCATTATAAACTAGACCAAAATTTCTTGGTAAGATTTTGTGTTTTTGCAGTGCAGTGTGTAAATTTACTCCAAATGCGACGCAGGTGAAAAGATTTCAACCTGATGGGTGAAACATAGCAAACATGGGTGAACATTTTTGAAGTAATTATGAGTTTCTACTTACACAAACAACAATTTTTTTATTTATTTGGAAAATTACACATTTAGCATTCAAAGGAATGCAGCTAATCATGGATTCCTTTAAATGTTATTTGACAGCCAGGCAGAGCAGAGATGGGTGCAGCGCTGTGATTTGCAAGGTGCTGCCACCTTCAGGAGCTGCAATGAAGGACATAAATGATTGCAGGTGGTGAAGGTCACTGCGCAGAGAATGCATTAGGAAGCATTACGAGCAGTTGACAAGATTTTATGGCGGCGCCTGGTGGGTTTTCATGATGTCGGGTGGTCGAGTTGTATAACTGTCCAGACTGGTAGGTGTGCAGATGTCGCAACGGCCCAGTGTTGGACCTGCAGTGCAGATACCTGCCACATAAGTATCCAGTCTGGTCTCTGAAAGACTGGGATCATTACAACAAAACAGTGATATGGTCTTGTGCTTTTTGTGCACCACTGCAGATTGGGTTTTTGTTTGCCAGAGAGAGATGTCCAAGTTAAAAACAGAGAGGATTGTTTTTTCTCATCTCGAATGAACAAGAATTAAAATAAACAATCCAATTTATTAAAGCAAAATAAATAACCAGATATTTTTTCATGTCTCTTTTTCGCTCCTCCTGCAGGAAAACTTCCTTTCTTCCTGTAGTTCAGGCGCTGATGTGTGTTTCTGATCTTAGTCTCTTTGTCACACCTGTGCAAACTTCTGTTCACGCTTTGCAACATCTGGCTCTGTCCGGCCCACCGGACTGCAGACCGGACTGCCAATACCCAGAACAGGCTGCTGGGCTTTGAGCTCTGCAGACAGGCCAGGAGTTTATGCATTAATTTCTCATGTCATAAATTAGCTTTTATAATCTAAGAAGAGAAAGACCTTTCAGGTTTAGATCAGGTGGTTTGTTTGTAGATCATTCGGAGCCGAATCAGAACCCGACCTCTCGCGTCTCTGACTGATCCGTCTGATGAAGAGTCGCTGTCATCGTCACCTCAGAAACTTTTTAAGAATCTGTCCTCAGATATTTGTGGTTCAGTCTAGAGTAGGAATGTGACGTGTGGCGTAAAATTTCTATCTGTTGTGATGGGTGGCGGTAACGATGTATATCACAATATGACTGTGGAATAAAACTTACAATAGAAACCAAAAAATCATAATTCAGTGGAATGTATATACAAATATATATGTATGTATTAAAACTAATTACAACCAATTTATTAAAAGCAAATAATACGTCGGAATTGAATCTAAATATTGGCATATTCTCCCCTTATCACACGTTTGATGAAGGATCAGCAGAACTTCATATTTCTTAGGAATATGATTTAATTAGGATCAATACTAGAAGGATTACACTCCAATTAAAATGGAAAGGTTCTTATTATTAATAGGGATGTGCCGATCAGGTTTTTTCCTGCCGATACCGATACCGATCACCCATGAGGGCCGATACACCGATACCGATCACCGATACCGATCACATAATTATTATTTATTTATTTTTTATCATAAACACTACCGGTTACATTATGTGGAAAAAGGAACCATGAATTCACCTTAATTTAACACTTGTTTTTAATAACTTTTTCCAAGAAGAAAACTAAACAAAACAGGCATTGTGCAAATTGTACTGCTATTGATAAAACCATCTTTAACAGACTGATAACATATGAAGGCTCTGAAGAGGCTAAATAATACAAAGAGCCAAAATAAAACCTCTCAACATTGCCAAGAAGTTCAAGTATAAAACTTAACATTCAAAGGCAAAAACAGGATCCATTACAATAAACAATCCAGAGTTACTGAATGAAAACTTCCTGTTAGCATGGCGGCTAGCTGATTACTGCTAGCTCTGATTGGCTGTTTCTGACTGAGCGGAGTAATTATGCAGATCAGGGAGGAGATCGATTATTTTTTTAGAGATTATCTGACTCATGTTAGGACAGCGAAAGTTTTAATATGTAGGTAAAATGTATTTTTTAAGTTAGATGCTGCAGCTTTAAGCAGGTTCGGTGTGAGAGTCACTACCAGGTGGAGCAGAAGCGGCGCTCCGTCTGTCAGATATTACTACCTGTAGCGTAGCAGCGGTTCAACAGGAGAGCAGAACCAGAGTCTGACATCGCAGCTCGAAGACTTAAATAATTTTCCAGGTTATTTGTTTAGCTTTCTGACCGTCATGCTAATCCTGGTGAGTGTTTGTAGCTGTGCGCTGCTTTACCTGCTGTCTGATCCTCCGTATGTCTTTTTTACTGCAGTGAGCCTCGATGTAGCCAAACTCCGTCAAGTATCTCATTGTTTTTATGTTGTATTAGCTTCGTTGTGTTTATGAATTTTGACGTCCTTCAATTTTCCGCCGCAACACGCAAACTTCCCCATTCACTCAGTGCGTCATAGTTCCACATCGCTTAGGATTTGTTGCTGCGCGTTTGCGCTGTGTGAAGGAAAGAGGAGACCAGCTGCACAGGCAGGCTGGAAATGAGAAGCAGGTGATCGGTATCGGTAAAAGAGACAATGATCGCCGATCACCGATCATGCACTTTTTCACGAAAATCGGCCCGATTATGATCGGTGACCGATCGATCGGCACACCTCTAATTATTAATATTAAAATTTCTTATTGAGATAAAAATTAATGAAAGTTTTAGAATTAGGTGAACAGAGACAAAAAATGCAGAGAGAAAACCAAGAGACACAAAGTTTATTATATGCAGGATCTTTGTAATTTAAGTTTAATGAAGTGGTTGATCTTTGTACTTGTTGATTTTAAGATTTATTCCAATGAAAAAGTGAAAAGGAACAAATGTAGGAGTTTGTTATCTGTGAATATTTTCCTGTTTAATGAAAGTTTAACTGCAGAACTTCTGCAAAGGGATTCCTGGGGATGCGCCGTCTTTATTCCTCGTTGAAGTTGTTGCTGTGGGAACCTTTTGTGATGTCACTTTGAGCTCATTATATGATGCACATTTTAATTTTTAAAGGGGGCTCTGCATGTTTGCAGCAGCTAGCCATGGTTAAACCAGCGAGTCTTTGTCTTTTGGGTGTTTGTATTCCCATCACTATGTTTTGTTTTTTTACTGCTTTTTATTTTAGGACTGCAGGTTCAGCCACATTTTTGGGTTTCCTCTTGTTTTTTTTCCTCTCTGCAACTATAAATAACCAAGAAATTAAAAACTGATGCTGTGCGAAACAGTAGTTTTACAAATGAGTTTGTTTGTTCAGTAATGGTCCTGCAAATTTGCCTAATATAAAAATCTTCTGTATAAAAATGTGTTAAATGTAACGTGAGGGCCAAGCTGCTGATTTAATACTCATGGGTCATTAATTTCTTCAAGGGGAGAAAACAAGCCCAAAATAAAAATGTAATTGAAATACCAGAGTGTGTGTGTGTGTGTGTGTGTGTGAGTGAGTGTGTGTGCGTTTGTTTGTAATACCTTGTGGGGACGATTTTCCTGACATATACTACGTTGTGGGGACCAATTGCTCCTCGTGGGGACCTGAGCCTGGTCCCCACGAGGGGAAACCCTGTTTTTGGGTCAGGGGTCAGAGTTAGGGCTAAGGTATGAATTGAGTTTTGGATAGGGTTAGGAAAAGGGTAAAGGTCAGGTTTAGGCTGTAGAAATGAATGGAAGTCAATGGAAAGTCCCCACAAAGATAGCAACACAAACATGTGTGTGTGTGTGTGTGTGTGTGTGTGTGTGTGTGTGTGTGTGTGTGTGTGTGTGTGTGTGTGTGTGTGTGTGTGGACACTGCAGTAAAAAATGTTTAACACACACGTAGATTTAACACTGCTCTTCTTTATATTACCTACAGCAGGGGATCCAGACCTTTTCAAAATAAAAAAAATTCAAGCAGTCATCCAATATTTTTTTTATTATCATTATTATTATTATCATTATTATTATTATAGTAAAGGTTTTTCATTCATAATAGAATCAAAACTTAAAGGCGGATTCTGCTGCACTAAATTAAATTCACAGTTTTCTCTTTGTCTCGATTGAACAAGTTTATCCTCAGTTATAAGATCAGGATTTATTTCAAAAACGTTGCTACATTTAGCCAACTTTAATAATAATAAAAACCATGTTGATGCTGATGGTGGTGCCTCTCCCTCTGTGGCTCCTCTTGGTCCGGCCCTACCAGCAGCTCGTCTGACTGGACCGGCGCCGCAGCAGCCTGAGCTGCAGCTGCTGGTGTAGAACCAGGTGGAGTCTGTTAGCTGGTGCGCCGTGGCGTAAGCCTCTTTACTGTTTATGTGATCTTTGAATTAACGGCTGTAACCTTGCTGCTTATACTGGAGGGGCTGTAAACTGGTAATGGTGCTTGGCGTTCTTAAAGCCGTAACGTCTTCCACTCAGCCTGTTGTGCGTTTTTAGGCTTCAGCTTGGTCATAAAAGTCGATGTAGAGGTAATGCCATCGGATTTTATCTGATTTATAGCTAAAGAAAAGGAAGCGTTGCTCATCATTTTTATCACAAATAAAATACATGACCTGCATGTTCACTCAACACATTTCACATTTTTACTTCTACATAAAGATAAATCTAGCCTGCAGTTGGGTGATGTTTAAATAAACACACAATGCTTCACATCAATGCTTCCAGTTTGACCTGCATTGAATTAATTTAAGTCATTATAAAAGATAATAAAGCTCTTCTCAGCTTCAGCAGCACAAAGTGCATTTCATGATGCACAGAAAGCGACTTTGTCTGTTTAGTCCAGTCGGTCCTCGAGGGCCGGCATCCTGCATGTCTCTGCATCTTCTACCCTCCTCACGTTACAGCTCCATTAAATATGAAGATGAAATGACAGTAAGTTGTTTTATGACTAATTCACAGTGGTGAAAAGTGTTTAAGGGACAGCTTACAATTAGAAACAAGCAGAAATCGTGAGAAAATGAAGAGCAATAAGCAACTTTTATTTCACAATTTGAAGCTCAAATCTAAACATTTTCTATACGAAGTTTCTGCCCTTCTGTCATTCTCATTTGTTTTGCCCAATTCTTGTCATTCCTCCTGAATCCATTCACTTAGACCACTGTTTCTCAAACCGTGGTACCCGGACCACTGGTGGTCCACAGGCGCCCCCTGGTGTTCCGCAAGGAACTGCATGTAAACGACCATTTATCTGCCGTGAAGTGAGCTAGCTTACCAAATGACTGTTTAAAAATAAAAATGGACAAGTGTCTGAAAACTGAAGATACTGATGGAAAGAAAACATTTCGAGGTTTAGAAGAAACCAAGTCATTCCTGCTGAGAGAACTGATGTCGTTCATGAGACATTTGATTCTTTTGAACGGCTCTAAGCCATGAACGAGTCTCGCTTAGTGAGAACTGTTCTTTGTTTTTTACAACTTTGCTAGCTTATTTAATTAAAATTTGTTTAATTGGCAAATAAATACAATAAATAAACACAATTTATAGAGATGGGTGGATCATTTAATGGTGCAGAAGAGGATTTTTGTTTCTGCCAAAGCAACTCAAGTCTATTTTTCTTTAGTTGTCCTTATAAATTACAAATATCCCTAAAATGTTATTAATGTACACAAGTAGTAAAGAAGAACTTCTTTATTTTCATGTGTTTGACGTCATTGGAAAGCTTAAAATCCGTCAGAATCTATATGAACAAACAGGAGGCTGATATTTTGATTTCAGGTCGTATAAATGATGTTTGTTGGTCCGTTGGATGGTTTAATGATCCTCAGCCTGAGAAACGTTGAGAAACACAGACTTCCTTTTATATTTTTCTTTCATGGATCTTTTTATATTTCTCTGATTATCAAATCTAAACCAGCAGATCTCAAACTGTTTTGGTGATGAGTTTTTATCATCTCTTACAAACATAACTTTAAAAGAAAACTATTTTTCTATCAGGGACTCAAGTTTGAATTTGCTTCACGTCTCACCTGCAATATTTAATGGTTGGTTGAAGAACTGAATCTTCATTTATCAGCTTTCAGCAGCAAGTAATTAAAAATTCAGATGACTGACATACATTCTTTGCAAATATCCAGAAAATCACAAATTCTTTTACGTAAGAAGTTTCATCTGTTAAATACAACAAACCAAATTTATGGTGATTAACTTAAAACTTTAGAAGCTCTTTGTAAAACGTCTGAACGTATACCTGACTCAATAATGAAAGAACAACTGGCACACATTATTGTGAAAGTATCTCAGTCTAAAGATAGTCCAGTTATCAGTCTTATTCATCCACATTAAGCAATAATTAATACGACCCAAACATGGCAATTTCAGTTTCATCGGATAAAAAATTCCCTTCCCCTAAAATTAAAATGTAACTTATTGGTTATAGGATAAGTTAAAACGCCTCGCCTGACAGACATTGATTTTGGTTTGGAAAAGTAATGAAGCACAATGTTTGCTACACATAATCTCACTTTAAATATGTATTTATGGCCCTTCAGAGTCTGCTCTGTCAAGCTGCAGGATTATTCAGGTACCTTTATAACTCCATTCCTCCACTTTCCTCTGGAAGATGGAGGATGGAGAAATAAACGCGCCGCTTTGGTGGAGTTGCAGTTTTCCCAGCATGCACTGCTGGGAAACATCAAGCCAGACTCTGTATCCAATCTATGAAAGGAGCTGGATGAGCTGATTTTTGTGTATGCGCAGCAGGAGCCGTAACAATGCAGTTAGAGCGCGGATAGAAGAGCTGGATAACATGGTGTGTTGATTTATGTTCGTTTGTGAAGTTCAGGCTTCATTCCTTAGAAAAACTGCAAAATGTTGTGGAGGAAACTGTTGATTTATAAAATATTTGAGTCTGAGGAACGGATCGAATGCGTTCTCTTTCTGTTAGCAAGGCGCAGTGTGTTGCTAAAATTGAATGTATTTAAGCAGCTTTATTAATGAGTGTCATGTTATTCTTTTCAAAGACAAAACAAAGTGGGTGGAACCCTGTGGAGATTAGTTTTCCTGTCAGTCAGTCAACACAGGGGTCTGATTGTTTGTCATTTAGCTTCACTGTAGTTAAAAATGCAAACAGAAAAAAGGATTTATCTGTTTTTCCAGGAAGAAACTTCTTGGCCAACTGGAGGAAAGTAATTAAAATGATCTGATTTAATAAAAACGAGCTGGCTGAGGTGAAACAACCACAGAGATCTGCATCATCTAAACCAGGGGTGTCCAAAGTCGGACCTCGAGGCCCGGCATCCTGCATGTTTTATTCTCCCCCTGGTGGTAGAAACAACCTTTCCAGCTTGTCAATGCTCCTCTTAGGCCTCTAATGAGCCATCATTTGATCCAGGTGCGTTAAACCAGGGAGAACTAAAACATGCAGGATGCCGGGCCTCGAGGACCGACTTTGGGCACCCAAAGTCACAATTAACCTGATAGTCAGAACGTTAGCTGGAGGGGAACCAGCTCCTCCTGACCCCACTGAAGGACAAGGGTGTAAGAAAATGGATGGATGGATATTTTTACTCGAGTAAAATTTCTGGATTTTCTTCCCACTGAATGAAAATCAAACATTTCAACCAAACATCCACCAGACAGACTCACACCTGCAGTTTCTGTTAAAGTTTCATCAGTTTTTTTATTCAAAGAAACTGATTGGAAAAAATATATTTTTGCATAATTTCTTCTTTTTTTGTCATTTTTGTTCTTAAAATACCAAAATTTCCACTTATTTTTGTAGTTTGGTAATATTGTAATGTTTAATATGAAATGATTGATAATTTAATCAGTTACTCAGTACTTGAGTAGATTTTTTACCAAATAGTTTTTACCACATACTGAGTAGTAATATGTTGAAGTACAGCTAACTCTACACTTCAGCATGCATGTTAGTATACAGCCATATTTTCTTACATTATTGATTCCACTCACTGCACAATAATAAAAACATTGAGAGTAATTTTACTTTAGTTTTATCTCCACTATCACCACTGGTGGAGACAGAAAAATAAAGTCGTGTAACTTTAATACTCTGTAATCTTAGCTAGGGGAAGCAAAAAAATGAAAATATACAACCATATGCACACACACACGCTCACACTCTGTCTCTCCTAAATCAGATTTATTTATTCATTTCTCTAGGAAAATGCCACAATTTTAATATATTCTGGTTAGAAAACCTTTTGCTCTTTGGCTGTTTTGTGGATAATTTGACAGACATTTTGGTTGGCGAATGGCACAGCGGCGCACAGGCTGCCATGTTGGTTTGGCTCCAACCAGAGAGCTTTGTGAACGCTCTGCTGAATATCCTGCATGAACAGAGGAACTAATGGTCCTGTTTTCTCCAAACGGTTTCTCTTCTGACGCCGGATCCTGCTTCCCGGTTGGCAGGACAGAAGCCGTTGTAGTCGGCATCTCTTGTTTTTCAACTGTTGGGAGTGGAGTCTCTTGACGAGCCATCAGGAGAAATGAGAAATGACATTTTATGTCTTCTTATAAATAAAGTTTAGCGCTCTGATAAAAGATGCAATGTCCTAATTTAGAAACACCTCTCATCTACTAGACCTTATTATTCACTGCAGGGTTTTCATCATTTATGCGCTGAGTGTTTATATGCCTACTCAAGTCTGCACGAGCGCGCAGATACAACTATTTACTGATCAAATACACGACACAAAACAACAACAACATCCAGATTCGCTCTTCATGCCTGTCCTTGTGAATTTTAATAGGGTAAACCTCCCAAGTGAACTGCCTAAATATATACTGCTGTAATGAGCAGACACTGATTTGTCACCACAAATAAGCGAGGATTGCTGCTTAACTTCGACTCGATTGCTCCTTTCTCTACGGAGGACAAAAACTGACATAATTAAAAATAAAAGCAGAAATATTTACGTTTTGTTTTTGCTCTCTTTAAAAATGTGTTTTAAACTTGTATATCTTTTGTTTTTCCTTTTCCTTATACATGTGTTTTTATCGAGAAATTTAGAAAATTACTTGACGGCACCTTTTATGCAGTGGTTCTTGCATAAATTGTTCCCTAGGTTACCCCTACTTTAGTTCAATTCAGAAGTATTTTATTAATCCTAAAGGGAAATTAAATGCTGTATCTAACATTATTCAAGGTTTTTCAGAGTTTTTCAGAGTTGTTGTAGATTCTGATGATTGTGGCAGTATAGCAGTGTGTGTTACAGTGGCTCTGAAGAAGCCTCTGACTGAGGCTTCTTCAGTCAGAGGCTGGGAGTGGAGTCTCTTGACGTTCATGTTTCTCATGAAGATCATCCGCAGGATTGTTTTACCCAAAAAGGCAGATGCGTTGAATAAATGGATATTTATTGAAAAAATGATGGACAAACTATAAAAAGTCCCAGGGATCCAGAGCAGAACAAAAACCAGAAATCCAGCAGGGAAGAAACGGGGAAAATAACCGGGTGTAGCAGGAGGGACCAGCGAGGAGCGAGCAGGAGAAGAGTTTAGATGCTGGAACAAAAGACCTGGGCTGATCCGCTCCTTAGCATCGACACCTCCAGAGTCGCCCCACAACAGAACCAGAACAGAACCAGCCTTCTTTATTAGCCTCTGGTTCTGAAGCTAAAGCACCAACAGATGATGGCAGAAAAGATTACGCTCCGAATAACGGAGTTAGAGAAGACTGGTTCCCACGTGGCTCAAAGGGAGAGCAGGCACAGCTAACACAGACGCTCAGTTTTCCCCTGATCTCTTCCCGTTGTCTCTCTGCATTTCTTCCTCTAGTCCCATAAAAAACCTTTGAGTACAGTCTGCTACCATCTTCTCCCATGATGGAAACCAGGATGGATCTGATCCGGTTTCTCCTGAACTCTGCAGCCATCTTTGATTCTTTGTTGTTTTGTTCATATTCAAGATGAAATGACGGTTTCCACACCATGCCACAAAGTGGCCCACTAGTGTCCGAAACATCATTCAGACTTCAGACCAGAACCAGATCCCATTGCAGATGTCTTAACTCTTTGAACTCAATGAGACTTGAGTTTGACAATACTACTCCATATTGACACTGGATTAACCAATCTTTGCTGATCAAAATAAGCAAATAAGTGGACTAACACTGCATTTTATTAAAAGTTTTCTGCTTTTCTGCAGTTTTGAATTTTTTTTTCTCTGAAACGTTTCTAAAATCGTTTTTCCAGCCAAATACGTTCAAAAGCAACCCAACTGGGTGGAAACTCACCCAATCTGGCAACACTGTCCACCAGCTCTCTGTACTCAGCCTCTTAACCATCTCTAATCTGCCCGGCAACAGCAGAGTCATCAGTCTCTTTAGCCAATTGAAATGCTGTAAATCAGTTGATATTCTATAGTTGGATAATACACAGTGTTGTCCCACAGAAAGCACATTAATTAGTCTTTCTCTTTTAAGTAGAAAGGCGACTGGATGTTTTTGAAGCTACATATGCTAGTTAGGCTAATCTGGCTACACAAACTAGCTTAGCTAGCCTAATAGTTTGGCTAGTTTGTCCAAACTGTTTGGATTTCTTTTTTGTGAGAGAATCAGTTTCTCTCTCAAAGAAATTTGTGACCAAAATCAACCAGTTTTGCAGTTCGTCTGGCCGGGGCCCTGATTAGCCAGTCACAAATATAACATTTTGATTATTTTCCAATAACTGCAAACGCCATAGCTAAACACTGCAGTGCCATAGAAACAGAAGAAGGCTGTTTAAACTTATACATTTGTTGGATCTTCTGTAGTTTCAAACTGTCTGTTTTGTCCATCTGTACTCGTGTGTATTCTTCCATTCATTTCAGATTTCCCTTGACTTTGGGACTTCTGGATATTGATATGAAAGGCGGCGAATTTTAGAGTTTTTACTTTTGGGCTCTTTTCATATTTCTAATCCACCTCGATATGTAAGTCTTCACTCACCAAGGATATTCTTTATGCATAGTGTGAACAAGATTCACTAAATTGTCCCTTGCGTAAGAACTGTCTCTAAAAGAAGTGCCCTGCAGTCTGCTGCTCATCTGCACTATACCGTCGTCTCTTACCTTTTTTTCTGCAGCCATTAAATTTCTGATATTTGCAGTTCCAAGGTAATTACCTGTCCAACATTTCTTGGTCAGTGCCACTCATATCCTCTTGCAGGCTCACATCCATCCCTTCCTTTTCTGTCATTTCCACTTTAATCACATCCTTATCTTGGTCTACATTATTTCCTTCCTCCTCTGTAATATTTGTCTCTTCTCTTTACCTCAGTTCAGCCACTGACCACATCACCACTCAGCTAACAATCATCTTTCTGGATGCAGTGCAAAACAAACAACTTTACATACTGAATGTTTGAGTCTCTCATGGGATTAATATTTAAGTATTGCAACAAAAACGCGGTCAGGAATTTTCCTTCAGTATCTCCTAAATCTACAGGAAAGACCTGAAACATTTCCGATCAATTATGCCGTTAATTAAATACAGATTTTGATGTTAAACTTGCTAAAAAAATAAAAGCGCATGCCTCAAACATTTATATGAATATGGTGCGATATCTGTGGTTACTTAAAACGCTGAAATCCAGGCGAATCTAGATATTTGTTTTTAATGTGTTTCTTGCTTTCTGATATGATTCACCAGTTATTTCTATTTCCTAAATGCAGAACATTTTTTCCTGAAGTTTAGTATTTAGTAGAATTGCTTGTTAAACTGATTTGGGTCAACCAGTATGAGCTGTATTTTATTCTTCTGAACAGAATGGAGTTGGATTTATATCTCGCTTTGCTTGTCGTTTTAACAAACTGGATTTGTGATGGACACTAAAAACTTCTTTAAGTCACTTTGTAATTAATTCTTTGGGATACTTGGTCATTGTAACCCATTAATGGACAGGATTTAAATTGATGTAAGCTGCTTATTTTTTCTTCCAATAGTAACATAAGTCATTAAGTTACAGGACTTTTTAATAAAATATAAAGGGTTTGGCGCCTAAATTCATTTGGAAACTGCAAAGTTAAGTTTTGCGTTTGGTTTATTTTTTATTTGGATTAATGGCTTCTTCCTACTTGCGTGAATTTTCTGGTCTTACCTTTAGAAAACTCTGTAAACTTCAGATAATGGCACAGTGATGCCAGTGGTGTTTACGTAGAAATGTTTGAACAGATAACCTTCACAGCGTTTTGGAGTTCCAAAATGATCTTTTTGATATCCAACTTTTTCATATATTTTTTCCTGTGATTCCTTACATGGAAGCAGCGTTTGACGTGTTGTAAAATAATCAGAAGTTAGAAAGTCATTTTTGGATATTCCCAAATTGTTTAAAAGTATGGTAATCTTAATATATGCGAAATCTAAATTTGAATGAATGAATTCTGTTACTTTGACATTTAGCAACTGGACTAAATCAAAATATTTTCTAGGAACTGCATAAAACTTCCCCCAATAGGTAAAAATTATTGGTTCATTTTACTTTGCAGCAATCTCATACTTTGAAAATTGTAATTACATAAAACGATGAGCTTTGATCAAAATCAGACAAATTGCTATGGGTTAGCTAAATAAAGTTAAATATTTATCTCCTTCTGAAACTGTAGCATCCTGCTAAGCTAGGCTTTTAAGGGTTTCTCTTGACATGTTAAAATTTAGTTTAGGCACCATTTACCACCCATATGCACCCATATGCATAACCCTAAGCAAAAGCTATTAAGTCTCACAGTAACAAACCAGTAAACTCAGTTAATCTCATTCTACACTAGGCACATGCTCAGTCTGCTCTGGTTAATGTTCACTCACCTCCACATGCCAAATGCTTGGACTGGTTCCAAAACAATCAATTCATATTTAAGCACATCTTGGCCAATATTCAGGAAAACATATTTTAATGTCTTTATTGTTTTCCAATAGTTAAAGAATTAAAGAAAAACAATTTAGTTTCTTGAAAAGATAAAATGTTCAAACCGCTTACTGATCTCGTGTTGACCTTTGACCTTTCTCCGTCCTGACACTCTGTCAGCATCCAGCTCCTCTGTGGTTAACTAGCACCATCGGGTTGTGTTACCTTTCATTGTTTCCTAATTGGGTTCTGGATGTTAATTGTGTTCGGTGTTCTTTCCGCCAGCAGCTGTGCTGGGTGAGGTAGAGCTGCGATTACTCCCCTCCTGCTAATTGTGCTGACGAGGAGGCGCAGGCGAGCGTTTGGTAATGATGGTAAACACGTTTGTCAATTTGTATGTGAGGGTAAAGCGTGAGCAAATTAAATGGGAGTAAGGTGTGTGTGTGTGCGTGTGTGTGTGTGTGTGTGTGTGTGTGTGTGTGCGCGCGCTGCCATCTGCAAAAAAAGCAGATTCGCTGCAGTAATTGGTTTCAAAAAGCAAAACCCTTACAGTAGTCGTCTTGTTTTCCATTTTCTTTTATTTAAGAAGTTAATGAATGAATGAATGAATGAATCAATCATGTTTATTTGCCGTATTTCATCAACAAGGCAGTTCAAAGTGGTTTGAAAACATTAAAGCATCGTAAACCCATTGTCTTTTTAAACTCAGCCTTTCACACACTGGTTGAGTTTAAACCATCGTTGTTCTGTAATGTGTTTTGTCATCTGCAGCTTTTAAATAACAGATTTAGTTTAACCACACGTGTAATCATAAGTTGCAGCTTTGTCTTACAATGAGAAATTGCAGTTTTCTTTTCCCACATCTATCAAAGCTGTGACAATAGTTTGAGTCATAATTGTAACACCAGAGGACGGCTGCTGTGATTGGACAGCCTAGAAAAATGTTTTGACAGCTTAATTAATCCTGCCATTTCTGAAAATGACATGCTGATTGCATAATATGACATAAATAATTATGATCTTTTACTCTTTCAGCAGAAGTTAAAAAAGAGAAAGATGTACAGTAAGCTGCAGCTTTTTGCTGACAGTAATTTGAACAATAGAGACAGAATAAAATAAAAGGGTCATTGAATTTAGTGCCAGCGTCTGGGGGAGGAGGATTGGATGTGTTTGTTTTCATGGTCATGACAGAAAATAAATCATTAAGAGTCACAGGAAAGCATTTTATTCATGCAGCACTCTCCACCTTTAGATTAGATGTGCCGTTTTTATTTTTATTATAAGAGCATGATCTTCCAAGAGTCAAATCTTTTATCTGAGTACATCAAGTGGCTTTAAAATTAACATGACTGAAGCATTTTACACAATTGTTTTTTTAGGTAAGGAGTTCAGGGACTTTTAATCAGAAATCTCCCTCACAAATAAAACTTGTGTTTGTGCCGCTATCATTTTAAAGTTAATAATAAATGTGTCCAGAGGTCATAGAAGGTCATCCAGTCTCCCTGCATTACTCAGATCAATCAAATTTGGTCTCAATCAACTCGACTACATTTGTGCAGCAAAAAATATTATTTGTGCTGCTTTTGCTTTGAGGATAATAATGAAAATTTAAAGGTCAAAAAGTCAGCCAGCCCCTCAAGTCCAACAAAATTGGATTTGAGGGGCACAAGGCAACTTCTTCCAGAGTTGCCTCGTCACAAAAAGCGACACTGATAAAAAAAGTTTCAAGAGGTCATCAGAGGTCAACCAAATTTGGTTTCAACCGACTCAGTTACGTTTGTGCCGCAAAATTTTTTGTTTGTGTTGATTTTGCTTTGAAGATATTGGATCTCTGGAAACGTCTTTGTTAAAATGTTAGCGGCACAAATGAAAATTTTTGCTTCACAAATATTTGACAAAAATGTTGTTAGATTTAAAGAATGAGTAAAAATTTGTCCAGTTTAAACCAGTTTATGTGCTGGACATCATCATCGATGCCTCCATCTGTGATGGGTTTTGCATATTTGGATAAACAGTTGGGTAACAACATATAAAGCTCCTCTACATCCCTTACATTGTACGTAAAAACGGATGGCTTACAGTTCAAACATGCACAGTCTGTTAAGGAAGCATTTACTTCCTGTTGTGACCAAATTTGTCGTTTTTCCACCTCGATTCTTTTCCACCTCGCTCATTTTCTCGCTCAGCTCTTTATTAGACTCTTTAGGGGAAAACAAATAAAACAAAGCTCTGCATCTCGGTTCCCTAATTACTCATTTGAAAGCAAAGCCTTTCATGGTTTACAGGCCAAACACAGAGGATGACCCACATAACACCAGCCTCATGCAAAGCAAACAGAGCATCCATCCAGGGCAGTAGGAGTAATTAATGATATTGCTCATGTGTGTTTTTGTTGTTAGTGTGTAAAATAGGATGGATTGTTAAAGAACTGGATTGAGTGTGTGTTCACTGAATGGTTAATGTTTAATCGTTTTAATTTATTTAGCATTTATAGACGCTGAAGTAAAATGAAAATCACTCTCCTGGTATTTCTCTGTAAATTCCTCGTGTAGTTTTAGTTTCTGAAAGTTTTGCATCAAATAATGTGTTTCCCTTCAGGCTAATACTCAATAATATGTATAAAAGTTAAAGTCCATATTTCAAATATCCCTGAAGGATTTAATCTTTTTCATGTTTGAAAGTACTCCTTTATTTTGACAAATAATCCTTACTTAAATATTAATACTGAACATGTCCCTTTATTCAGTAGTTTTACCTGGCTGGATTGTTTAAACGGTTTTCAGTGCTTGTTCTTGCCTAAACAGTGTGGAAGGAAGAAATAAGATAATTATTTTATTCTGGCATCCTTTGGGTTTCATCATAATCGTCTGATTATGACGTCTGATTGGCCGATCAGGCCCTCTTGATGTCTCCATCCCCAGGAAGTTGCTAGCTTCAAGGTCTTTTAGAGCAAAAAGAAAAGAGCTAAACTGAGCCAGAAGGAATCTAGATTGGTTGTGATGAACGCTTTTGTTTTATTGTTTTATCCGTACACTTTGCTAGTTTGGTGTAAAATGTTTTGTATATTTTCCACACAAATAGAATAATTTTTTTTAGCACAATCAAGTAGTTATGTTACCTTAAGTTGTTATAAAAATGCTAATATATGTATGTCTGTCTGTCTGTCTGTCTGTCTGTCTCAAAGACGACTTAGAAGAAATTTGACTTTGTAATTCATCATCTGTCTCTTTAATAACTCCTGCTCTTTCTGAAGGAAGTCATCCTGACATGGCTCCTCTATTAACCCTTTAATGTTTTTACCAGTGTTGCACTGAGAAGAAGCATAAACTCAAATCATATTTTATTTGTGTAGCACATTTCAACAGGTCAGTTCAAACTGCTTTACATCATAAAAACACAAACATCAACATTTGAAACATTACATTTTTCCAAGTAATTAAATGTTGGTTAGTGTTTGATTTTATGGTACAAAAGCAACTCTAACCAGGTGGGATTCTAGTCTAGACCAGCTCAGCAGATGCACAGTTTCACAACATGTTTGCTAATTGCTGCTGGCTAGTCTGAAGGAGCGGAGTGGAGGAGGAGCAGCGCCTCAAAGGTGGAGCTAGGTCCACTCAGGCATTTTCACTGCTGAATGGTTGCCATGGAGATTAAAGGATTGTTCAAACATGCATGGTTCCAAATGCAAAGTGTGAAGTTACTTGGTCATAAAATAAACAACCGGACTGACCCACCATCTCCATCTCTGAATATGACAAAATGTCATCTTTGTTTTTTACACTTTTCGTTCCTCCCTCTTCTTATCCTTCTTCCAGAGTTGCTTTGTCTGTTTTAATAATGCAATAAAACCTTCTTCTGTAATAGTTTAAATCATTACTTCACTCAACTCAGTGTTAACTGTAAGTTCCACCATAAATGTCTTTATTTGGAGTTTCTGCAGGCTACAATCCTGGGTTTGATTCCCGATCTGCGCCCATTTGTCTTCCTCCTCTCTCCATCCTGTTTCCTGTCTATTTACTGGTCAATAAAGGCCACTAGTGCAAAAAACCCATTTATTACCATTTACTAATGTTAACTAATGTTCCAAAAGATGTTTCAACCACAATATGAGACAAAAGATCACATTGTTGATCTATTCACCAAGGAGTGTATTCCTACAAGAACACCGGGGTTGTAATAGACAATTAAAGTTAGCTTTATTTGGAAAGCAAAGAGCAAAACTCTGAGTGAATAAACATGGAGACAAAAGCACAGCACTGTGAAACCAAGACAAACTGAACTACAGAGAAAAACAGGAACACAACACGCATTTATACAAAACATTTTATAGACCGTAACAGATTTAGCAAAGCTGAACAAACCTGGCTTAAATATTCTGTCAGTGCCGTCTTTTCTTTCTCACTGGATCTGTTGTACTCCTCCAGCTTTCTGATTTCCTTCTATTGTCCGTAAGAAATTAGAAAACGCAAAATAGGATGGCAGCAGCGGAGCAGGAATGTGCCACAGTTGCATACACTGAGATTATTATTCCTCGCTGCCATGCTCCGGCTAATTAGCCTGATTTGATTGTTAATGCACTGCCAATTAGAGGTGGCAGGCGTCACTATGGCTGCGCCTGACAGCCTCGTTTAGAGGTGAGCAAGCGGCGCAGGCGAGATGAGCCCTGGCTGCTCCACAGACTGTCAGAGGCGCTTAGCGCTCGGAGACGGTTAGCAGACCCGGCTCCAGAAAACATTAGCTGGAGGGGGGCACCATAAACGGGCTTTTAATTTAATACGTTTACATAAATGGGGTTGTCACAAAATGATAAATTGTCCCAGAAGTTATTGCGATAAACGATTATATTGTTGTTTTCAGACAATTTTCAAGTATTATAACAATAATGGTATAATAATGCAAGAACATATTCTCTGAGATTAATAAACTTTCTAGTCAACATCAAACAAATTTTTTGCAGCACATTTCAGCAACAAGGCATTTCAAAGAGCTTTACATCATGAAACACAAAAATACAAAGTTATAAAACACAGACAATAATTGAAATATTGCATTTTATCATTGTTACACATCAGGATGTTGATCAGTGTTTTATTTATTATGTTTCTACTATATATGTACTATAACCAGGAGGCTTTAGTCTAGATTTAAATGAACTCAGTGTTTCGGCTGTTTTTCAGTTTTCTGGAAATTTGTTCCAGATTTATGGTGCATAGAAGCTGAATGCTGCTTCTCCATGTTTGAGAGATCTGGAAGGTCTGGAAGGTCTGGAAGGCCTGGAAGGTCTGAAAGGTCTGAAAGGTTGATCCAACAGCAGCAGATCTTTAATCTATAATTCAGTGATTTAGAAACTACCAGCAGGTTAAAGTCTCCCAGTGAAGGACTGTAGAACTAGGTGGTGTAGAACAGGATAGTGTAGAACTAGATAATGTAGAACCGGATGGTGTAGAACCGGGTGGCGTAGAACTAGATGATGTAGAACCGGATGGTGTAGAACTGGGTGGCGTAGAACTAGATGATGTAGAACTGGATGGTGTAGAACCGGGTGGCGTAGAACTAGATGATGTAGAACCGGATGGTGTAGAACTGGGTGGCGTAGAACTAGATGATGTAGAACCGGATGGTGTAGAACCGGGTGGCGTAGAACTAGATGATGTAGAACCGGATGGTGTAGAACTGGGTGGCGTAGAACTAGATGATGTAGAATCGGATGGTGTAGAACCGGGTGGTGTAGAACTAGATGATGTAGAACTGGGCGATTCCAACTGGAATAACTGAAGCTGTGGGCTGACTGTAGATCTATAACTCTTGATCTATAATTGTAGATCATTCCTCGTTAGGACCTGGAAGACATTTTAAATATCCAAAATAAATGAACAAAACAAGAGATGCTACAAATAAAATGAGTTATGAGTCTCTCTCTTCCAAACAAAGCATCTAGTTGAGACCAAAACACCAAACTGAAGACTTTTGTCATCCAGTTTTTAGTAGAAAAACGAAACAATAAGTCATGCACATGGAAATTGATTGATTTATTGCTTTTTCTTTGGGTAGTTAGAATGTGCTTCACTTAGTTGAGAACCAAATTTTATAATAAATTTTTATATTTGGAACTGTTTAAATGACTTTGGTATCTTTTAGACCCTCCCATTATTTTAAGTTTAAGGACAGACCTGGTGTGATGGACGTCGTTTGTTTGTCGAATGTCTGGGTTGATGACAGATGGGAGATTTTTTATGACACTATTTTTCTGAACCTGAAACATCAGATTAGGTTCACTTTCTCCCAAAATGCAGATGAGTTTGCATGTTGACACACCTGCTCCACTGTATCAAATCGAGATAGGAATAATGTAAAGTTGGCCACTCTGAGGAAAAAATAAATGAATGTTTTGTGTCTATTAGCTGCAAAAGCAGAGGAATGAAAGGTAGAGAAGCGCATCATCCAGCTCTGATGCCCTCACTCCTCCACATCTGCTGCGGTTTGTAGACGCTCTCCCTCTCCGCCTCGTTCTTTACCATCAGCATTTCTGCTTTGTGATTTTGCCTGCTGATATGCAAATATGAAAATTCATGTGATGTGTGCAGTTTATGTTTTATGCATCAGCGCTATACTTACTCAGATTGTGTTACCTCAGTTCATGCTTTCTGGGCATCCTGGGGTTTAAATATGTTATTTACTTTGGTATCTCCGAAGTTTTACATTTTTATTATCTTTCACTTGCAATTTGATTTGATATACCGCATAGATAATTACCAATATTTAGGAAAAACATGGATGTATTCACTCTGTTTAGTTTTCACTTTTTTCTGATTGTTTTCAGGGTAGAAAGTCAAACATATCTTCATGTGTTCATTATTTCATTCACTTTGTGTCATGACCCAGTACCTTAGGCAGCAACATGAAGCTACTACAACCTTGATATTTTATGTTTTTCTTAACATTGTGGCCATAAAGCAGTTATAGTGATTTTTTGGCTTCTCCATGTTTGAGGATCAGGCACTTCAAGGTCAGTGTGGATGTAAAAATTATTTCAATGCAGACAGTTGAAGCATTTTCTAGTTTACAACAGAATGAAGGTTCTGTTTAGGCCAGGTCTGTACAGTTTTATAAAACTTTCATTAAGTTTCTTTAGTGACCTTCTAAAATACTGACCTTAACCCAGTTTGAAATTTGTAGACTTTGTGTAAAGACTCATTCAGTCACAAGAAATTAATAATAATAATACAAAAATTATACAAACTCTCCTGGAAATTTTGGTCAATTATGCAGGATGTCCATGACTGCTTGACAGATTAATCTCTGCTACGGTCATTTCCTGAAGAAATGGCAGTTTTGTTTTTTTTCCTTTTACCTCTCCAGGTCACACTGCAGAAACACAAAATTTACAAATATTGTGGTTCAATATTGAGACAAAACTAACTTACAAGTAACGTTACAGCAAGAAATATGACTTTGTTTTAAGTCAATAATTCTTGAATATTGGTGAAGAAGTTCTAGTTCCACTGGCAGATTGTTTCACAAAAAGAACTGTACCGTTACCTAGCAACCCCAGCCACGTCCAGCCAGTTACCTAGCAACCCCAGCCACGCCCAGCCAGTTACCTAGCAACCCCAGCCACGCCCAGCCAGTTACCTAGCAACCCCAGCCACGCCCAGCCAGTAACCTAGCAACCACCCAACTTAAAGAGCTCGTCAAATTCATTGGGTATTATATTCTCTAAAGTGTGCGTGTGTTTTTTAACATGCGCCCTGACCTGTAGGTATCTGAAATGATTGTTTATGGAGACCAAATTTGGCCTGAAGTTGAGAGAAAGAGGCAAAATGACCCCCCACCAACAGGTCACCAATAGTCCTGATGCCTAACTCTTTCCATTGTATGTAACCTGAATCTGAAGTGGAAGGGACAAATGAGGGATTCTTTGCTCATTTGGCAATTTGGTCCATTGCCAAAATTGTCCATGTCCAATTTGGCAATGGACATAGACTCATTGCCAAATTGGGATTTTCTTTTTCACCAATATTAAGGAATTATTGACTTCACCTAAATTTACCGACATCATAGAAAAACTAAAACTAACCAGCTGTAACTTGTTCTGGTTTCCTTTAACCTGATTTTCTTTGATGGACATCAAATGAATAAATGTCTTTGGAGCAAAATTTTAAATGTCAATAAAATGATTATTAATTTAAACCCAAAATGATTCACCAAATTTTTAATTATTTTTATTTAAACAAAGTTATTTTTCTGATGGAAAATGTGACATTTTTCAAGATTAATAAGAAATAAAAAAAAATGTTATTCTTACAATTTACATTTTATTTAACAAATGTTATAAAATATGAGTAGTCCCCCATAGTTTAAATTAAACAATCTTTATTTTGCTTTGACCTTTTTGCATATTTCCTCTGGTGTTCAGAAAGTTTGACAGGTTTACAACAAAATTGCACAAACCATATCTTTTGACAATTTTTTTAATTAAATGTACTTTGTAAAAATAAAAGACAATCATTTTCCAATAAATACTACATTTTCTGAGAATCTAGAAAAATATGTCATTTTCTATTGGGAAAAAAATTCTTGTTGAATAAAAATAGTTTCCAAATTGTATTAATCATTTTGGGGTTAGAGTAATATTTAATTTATACACATAACATTTTCTCCCATTTATTCATTTGATGTTCATAATCGTGTAAAAGGAAACATCACAGGTTACAGGTGGTTGGTTTTAGTTTTTCTATTATGTCTAAATTTTGTTCCATTTGTTAACATGAGGCTCTTCATTTCATTATTAATGCTTCTAATATTTTTGACTTGTTCAATAAACCAAAAAATAAAAGATAATCCCAATAATCCAAATGTTTAATTTGTCAAAATCATTAAACCATCTTCTTTTTGTCGATGTTAAAGCATCAACTGCACAGTCTGATATCTAAATGCACATTTTGTCCCCTGGAATAGATTCAGTCATAAAAGGCCATGTGATGATGAATGATCCTAGTTAGAGAACGCCTGCAGATGCTGTTATCTGTGTTGCAGAAACCTCCATCTCCACTAAATCAATCATAAATCATTTAAACACTCCATTTATTCACATGAATTACAGCAAAGACCCCTATGGCTCTAATAAAAGCGAGGCGCGGAGGGTGTGTACCTGAAGTAATCTGTGAGCAGCCCAGCTAATCAGACCAAATCTGACACCGCCTGCAGCTCGACCTTCAGGATCGCACGCAGAGCTCTAACTCGCCAATCATGGCTTCGCTGCTTCTCCTCCCAAATCACATTTATAGTCTCTGATCTTGACATAAAGGAATGACTTTAGGGACACAAGAAGCTTAAATGGACAGCTGGCAAACCTGCTTATGATGGAGCTAATTTGCGCTGGTTTTTCAGCCTAAAAGCATGAATGGCTGCTTGTCCTTCACCTTGCTCCTCCTCAGCTGCTGCCAACCAAAATCACTTTTATATATATGTTAAAACAAAAAGAAATCATCAGCTTAATGGGAACGGTGCGGAACAAACGCCACCGACGTATGAAGAAAGACATTTGATGGGAAAGATAGCACTGACCTGATTATTTTGAAGTGAGTCAGCAGATCCTGTGTGCAGAAATATGTGGACATTATGCAGATCCATTCAACAAGCCGGCATTGATAAACATGAAAGATACTGTTTGTGTCCATGCAGCTTTCAGTAAGTGAGGTTTCCAGTCAAAGGACATTTATTTGTTTGCCTGCAAGGATGTAATTATACTGCCACTTTAAATGGAATACATTTAATTTGTATCGTGAACAAAAAGCATTAAAGTGAAACCAGGAGAAAAGGAAACATGGCGATTTATTCTTCAGGTTGTTTCAGGTTCAATATTCTCTATAATCTCTAAAACAGATTAAAATCCTGAACGTCTCTCAGTAGCTGAACCACTTTTCATCAACAAGCCTTTTTTATTTTTCAATTTCTCCAACATTAAAATTAGTTTGTCAAAGAACGACAAAAATGTAAAGAATGAAATGTTTCAATTTAGGAAATATGTTTTCTTCACAACGCCGAATGTTTCCTTTGCCATGGAAAGTGTTCCTGGCTCAGTGCTGAGTCTCTTTCAAAAGATAATAAATGGTTTTTCATTCAAACAGCATCTGGGTTGAACTCAAAATATTCAGATAATTGGATATGAATTTAATTTGTCTATGCAATGAATAGCATTGGGATGAATTTTATTGTGAAATGTTTGAATAAAAATGATCAGAACTAAAATGTTTCATTAATTTCTAACATCTTCTATAAATTACTTCAAAATGAATGCCTTTAATAAAATAAGTTACATTTTTATTTATTTTTATTTTTGGAAACAGCTGCTGATAACTTTTAGAAGTGTAAAAAAACTACATTTATAGTCTGTAACAGTTTAAACTGCTAACTAAACTAAGTAACAGTTTAGTGATGTTATTTTTTATTAAATTGTTTTTCTTATGCATGAACTGATTTTGTTGCTTCAGAATGACTGAGTAATCTGTAGATGAATGATTTGCTGTTGTTTTCAATATAATACAAAATACTCAAACAGGAAGTGGAAATTTCTTGTCCAAAAAAGAAGAAAATGGAAGAAACTCCTAAGACTTAGCAATAAACGTAATGCATCAATAATCATTAAAATATTGAATTCTATATTTCTTTACTGGTTATCTTAAGTAACTGATTTTGAATAGATTCCCATTAGTCACTGATTAAGGAAGTAATTAGCAGCATTTTAAGATGGCAGTAAAATCTTTTTTAAATTGGCCTGCAGACTCTTCGTCTGTGGATTATTTCATGAAAAAAGCCAATTTTAGCCTGTGCTGCCTTTTATTAAGTCACATGAGGAGATGTACAAAAAGAATCATTCATCATGCACACTCACTGCTGCATTTGCTCATTAATGAGGCTCTGCTTGGTGTGACGGTGCAGGAATCAGCCCTGTCTGAGGAAACTGCTTAAAAAACTTCCTGATGTATCTTCAGCTCTTTTAGCACCAAATTCTGTTCAAAGGATATTATTGCTTTTACATCTTTAATTGCTGGACGTTCTTTATTGCTGCGCTGATAAAAGTCCCTCAACATCCTGTTTTAAACTTGAGATAATTAAACACACTTTTTGAGGATGTAGACAAAGGTTTTATAAAAAAAAAAAAAAATGGTTTCCTTTCTTTTCTTTCCCTATTTTTTCTTTTTACTTTTACTAACTTTAACTTTTATAACTATAAACAACTCCTAATTAATTATTTTTCTTACTGTGACGGGTATGCTACTCTGACTCGTTGCCATAGCAACCGACAACAACGCCACGAAAGTATCAGGATTCAACACCAAAATACACTCAAACATTTCCCACACAAAGAACAGAACATTCAGTCTGTTACAGTTTTATGTTTGCAGGAGTGATGTTTATTTTGTTATTATTAATAAGAGATCGCTGTGGTAGATTAGCTAGCGCTGCTAAGCTAACACAGTGGTGGTTGATTAGCTGATGCTAACACCTGGTGATCTGTCACAGTTGGTGTGTGGGTTGCCTGCATTTACTTTAACTGAACCAAAACACAGAGTTCCACAGCTCATCAACATGTTACGGTTGTCATAGTCAAGCTAGCATAATTGACCTTCTTCCCTCTCCCTCAATATTTATTAAATGAAAACTTTTTCCTGACCTTGTTATCTAGTTGTCATCATGTTGACAATGAGTAGCGAAGCTCTGCGTTTATTTTTCTTTTATATATCGGGCGAACATTTAAGATTTAGTTGTTGTCAGCTTTAGAGCTAATACCAATGCTAGTCATCATTAGCAAGCAGCTTTTTGTCCTCCAGCAGGAAGTACAATAACAATTATACATTGGAATTTGTTTGACTGGTTCTAATAAAAAATATTTTGCAAAAAAAAAAAAGAAGCTTCTTTATGAACAATAGAAACTAAGCTAGTAGATAAACGGCAGTAAGAAGAAGGATTGAGCTGATGCAGAAGAAGAGAGCTGACCTGTGGACTCTAATGAGAGAGTTTGGAGTAGATGAGTCTGAGAGAGCGAACACGCCGAACAGCAGGAGGCCAGAAATAATTAGCTGACACTGGGAGCTGAAGGAAGCAGCCTCTTGTTTCTCTCACTAAGGGAAGTTATCATAACACATGTTTACCTCAGTGGCTGGAGGCCCATGTGTGAAGATTAGACCGGTGGTATCAATACCACGCTAATTATCATTTAGGATAACCGTTCCGAACACAAGTTCAATTCCCCGGTCGAGATCTTGAACATGAAATATAACAGCAGGCAGACGGCAGGGAGGCCCGAGGGAGCAGGAGGAGGAGGGGCGAAAAGAAAAGTGATCATTTTCTGCTTTGGAAATGACAGGACACATTGCTTCACCAAGAGGACCACTCAGGGGCTTTTACTCAAAAAACAAACATTTTGTGTTTAAAAAGAACAAAACACTTTTTCAACACTAATTCTCAAACCTTTTTACAAGATCAGCTACTTTCCAGACTTTATGTTTTAGCTAACATTTATCGTATCGTTTATCATTTATCGTGATAAATATCTTGTCATAAGAATTTTGATCTGTTGTCACAATAAATTCAAATTGATAATATTTAAAACCCCAAAACTGTATTGTTGTTGTTTTTGCTATTTTCTCCATTGTTCAATGAGAATATCGATAATTACCAATAAATTTGAAAATATGATTAAATGCAGTTGCTGTGTGCTGCTTCTTTGTGCGCCTGGAAGAGTTTTATAGGTGGGACTGTTTTTAACAGCAGTATTTGTGTTTGTGGGACTATTATTGCTGTGACACACGGTCAGAGCCATACAGTTCAATAGTTCTTATCGTCACGTTTATTCTCTTCACATCGTGGTAAAACTTTAAGTCCACATCACCAAGCTCTGGTGGTAACTGTGTGATTGGTGTTGAAAGACGGTGAGTTTATTTGTGTTTATTCCCAGAAGCCTTTAATATTTTTATTCTGATGTTTGCTTTAGACGTCCTGCTGGATAATAAGGTGGTTGAGTCAGCTGCAGAGAGCATAATGACATTAAACATAAGTCATGGAGGCGGACAGAGAAGGACGAGGTGAAGGAGAAACGTAAATATCATTTGTCTGTAGATGCCATTAATGAAACCAAACTGTTTTCTAATAAGAGAACTTCAAAATGCTTCTATTTAGACAGAAATAAAAAGACTTGAGAACTTCATTTCTAAATTGAAAGCTGTATGCATTTGTTTAAAATAAGAACAATTACAATAATTAGCAAAGCAGTTATCGCCAAAACAGAGACGTTGGGATGTGATATGACGCCGATGTAAGATCAAAACAACGCAGCATCTTAAGAAAACGTTCACCAGTTGGGAAGCAGGATGTTGCAGATAAAGATTTGCTCTTGTAGCTGTGAAACATGTCAGATATTTAGTTTACATTGTAAACTAAATATCTGGAACAAACTTCCAGAAAACTGAAAATAACCGAAACACTGAATTCATTTAAATCTAGACTAAGAACCTGGTTAGAGCTGATTTAGAAACATAATGCATGAAACACTGATCAACATTTTGATGCTAGGATGGCAAAATGTTCCCTGGTTTTCTCCAGGGCTGAACGTTATTATTGGCTGAACGTTGCTTTTATGACTCTGAACTGAAATGTGCTGCACAAATAAACTTGCTCTATTGATTGATATACTTTATTTTTCATATAGCATAATAAAAATGTAGAATTGTATGGACAAAAGCTGTATTTTAAAAATTATGTCATACGAAAAGGAGAATGTCAAATATATGCAAGAGGACTGATGGCAGATCCTCAAAGCTGATCATCTGCTTCTTACACGGCAGTTTTTATTGACTTTGTCTTTTTAGGGCATTTAATTTACATGTAGTGGATATTTAGGTTCAGCGTCATGAGGGAAACATCTTAGGAAAGAAAGTTTAATACTCGGCGAGAAAAGGATTTACAGAGATGTCAAAGAAAATCTGTAGTTTTATTTCATGTTACATTTGCATAGATTAATCAAACATTTGAGCTGAATTTAAGGATCAACGTCTGAGTGTGAGATCTGTATTCATGCAGCTGAACCATGTTACTGTAAACAGCCATAAAATAACAGCAGAGCAGTCAGGACGTATGAAGAGCTGCTAAATTTAGAACAGGATTTTGTTCTTTATATAGTGAAATTTACTGTCGAGTGAAGCAGAGAGCAGATTTAAAAACCCGAAACGTCAAAACCTTCAATGCTGAGGCGGCTTAAGAAAGCAGCTATTTTTAATTATGTCTGAAGAAATATCGCACACTGCTGCTTATGTCAGTCAGCGTCTGATTTACACAAATTCACTTCTTATAAACACTCACTGATCTGTTCCTGCTGTAAGCTGGGGGTCCAAAGTGAGGCCCGGGGGCCATTTATGGCCCTGTGGAGGATTTTATGCGGTCCCCTCAATTCTGGAAAGGAGTAAATCTGGTGCACAAGGTGCAGTTTGCTGCAGATGGACCATTTACCATTCTTTATTTTTCATAGATAAATTACTATTGTCAGTGTTTCTGCCTTCATCTTAGCTTTGGGAGAAACTAGAACCACTATCAACAGCCCAAACAAGAAAACTGTCAATCCCTAAAAGTTTTAAACTGTTTGATAATAGCACAACTGTTCAAAACCTTTCTGGTGTTTTGCATCTACAATGATTCAATTTTCCAACAAAAAATTGACTATTTTGTTGATTTAAATCAAAGTTTACATTTTTAGTTTATAACTGAGCAGATAACATTTAAAAAGGCAGAAAATGTTTGTTTTAAAGTTTTAAAGGGGCAGTATTTAGGTTGTGACGACTTCCTGTAGGCGGAGTCTCAGAGTAGGAGCTTCTTAAAGAGACAGAGACCCTTTAATAGATTGGACATGTAGCATTTGTATAACAACTGAAGGTGAAATAATTACTGGATTGCGCTATAAAATGACACAATGTGGCTTGAAAACCCATAAAATAATGTTTGTGGCCCTGAAGTGCTTTCGACTTAATAATTTTGGCCCTTATGGCCAACAGTTTGGACTCCCTGGTTTAGGCAGATCTCAGCATCGTCTCAGCTGAGATCCATCCGGGTCGGACCCACAGCGTCTTCACTCGACTCCTTAGGACATTAGAGCCTGCAGGCCTGATGGGATATTGTGTTTTTATGAGCTCTGTGCGATAATCTATTAATAGGTCTGACATGCCATTAGACTTTATTGATGTCCAATTCGTGGGCTCACATGAAAACATCATCATTTGTCATGATCAGAGCTGAACTCTGACTTAATGGCTGCACATGTTGCTCATGTTTCTGTCACCTTCAAACACAACGAGGTCGATGATGAACGCTGTCCAGTTACACCCACTTATATTTCACACACATTTATTTATGTTTACAGTTTATTTAGAGACCCTAAAAAGGAAATGAGCAAATTTTTATCACAAGTTCCTCATAAAACGTTCAACATTTTCACAATAAAACCACATTTTTTATGTATTTTACAGAAATTTTATGTGAAAAACCAACACAAAACATTAAATAACGTCTGAAAATCCACTTTGCTGTTTTATTCTGTAAAGAATATCTGGTGCAACCATTTGCTGCAGGAAGCTGCATAATTAGTGAATAACCTCTATTTATGAGTTGGGTTGTAAATAGTTTATTTGAGTAACTTTTCTGTGAAAATTAGAAAATTACTTTTAGGAGTATTTTCACTATGCTGTACTTACTACTTTTATTTTAGTGATTTTATTATGAAGTATTTCTTGAGTGTAATTTTTTGGAAACTCGTGAGAAGGGTGTTATTTAGAGAAGCAGCCAGGAAGTTCATATTAATGAAAAATCTGCAAAATTCTCCCCTAAACTCTGAAAATATTTACATTTTGTTTCATTCCAGACTCACATCATCATCATTCAGTTGCTTTTAATGCACATAAAGCAGATAACGGCTCAGTTCAATCATTTTTCATTATGACATTCATTTTAATGTTTTGGTATCAATTTTTATAATAAAATTATAAAAACATATTCATATTTAAGTTAGTGAAGTTTGCCAGGTTTATTAAGTCGTGTTATTTATAGCTACATGTATAATTTATATGAAAAGCCATTTTCACATAACGTGTCTTTTTCCTTTTTTATAATATGCAGCAGAGATGAAAGGTCTGGAGATGTTTGAGCTGAATAAAGGACAGCTGTTTAAGTTCTGTTACAAAATATAAACGTAAAGGTGAGAAAACTTTACATCTGACCAATTTTATCAGATTTTGCAGAGAAAAGAGTAAAATATTTTTACTGTAAAAGCATAACTCCTTCACATTTCCACATTTCTTTGTGTTTTCCTTTAATGTCCAATCCAAATAAAACAGTTTGCAGTCTGTGGCTGTAACAAGTTCAAGAGCTAAGCATAATTTTGCTTTATTAGGCTTTAGAAAGCAGCACATTCTTCCTTCTGCATAAAATATTGTCTTTGCTTTAAGAATCCCTTTTCATCAGTATTCTCATTGCTGAAGCCTCATTTATTAAAAAGGAATATCTCTCCTTATTTGTTTAGGTTTTTAATATGCTGAGTTAATGCATTTTCACTCCTGTGCAGAATAACTCTGAACAACTTGCTTGTGTAGTCTTTTTTTCCCATGCCCTCTGGGGAAATTGAATATTTATTTGCCATTCTCCCAGGATTTTAAAAGTGTGAAGGAACATTAATAATTTCTCAAAATAAAAAAGGGAAAATTGTTTTTTATTTTTTGTATGTGTGCTAGATAAGCATTTGGATGATGTTAGAAGTGAGTTTACTAACTGAGACAGATTAAAGAAATGCTGGGTTTCACTTCAGTTTCCAGTGATAATAACTAAAGGATAGAAGACAGGCAAGGGGAAAAACACAAAGTACTTTGGGTTACCAAAAGGGTGCGTTTCCACCTGTTTTAATCAAACTGTAGCTCGTTTGTCTGGAAGGTTCGGTTCGTTTGGGGAAATGTGAATCGAACTCTAATCAAACCAACAAATCAAACTCTGTCTGGTTCGGCTGAAGTGAACTGTGACCCACTTCGAAAGCAGTGTGAACGCCAAGCGGACCGGAAACGGCTCCAACTGTAGCGCAGAGCTTTAGCGTAGGTGTTGTTGGTTGCCATGGCAACGGGTCTGCATGTAGAGGAAAGCCGACCCAGAGAAAAAAGCAGAACATCAGTGGTTCAAAGTTGTTGTTTTCCCTTTGCTGTGGTTTTTAAACCTTCAGTAAACAACAACAAACTGGAATAATTCCCTTGTTTGTAGAACGTGGCGATATTCATCACAATCATCAAAATATTTCATAAAGTATAGGAGCCGTGTTTTTTTTTTTTTACACAAATTTCAACAGTGGCAGTGATGTTAGATTTAATTATTGACCATTATAAAAAACAATATTTGTTTAGACCTCTTTCATCTTGACAGAAACCAAACTGTTTATAGATTTATAACCAGGGAGAAAACATATTTTCATGTTTCAGCTTTAATTTCAGCCATATTTTATAGAAATGTGGTAAGAAATCAGGGTGCTACAAACATTCTGTGACAGATTTCTGCTCACCCTGCATTGGGACACTCTGGTTTTGTGGGTATAAATAATAGACAGTAACAGCTGCAGGAGCGTCGCTAGCGTTAGCGGCTAATAGGTGAAACCAAACCAGTAATTTATGTCAATGGAGAAATCCTCCAACCGCCAAAATCTGACGCCTCCATTTCTGTTTCCATTTGGTGAAGAAGGAAGTTGAACTCTTCTTCAGAGACTTGTGTGTTGATTCCTTCAGTAGTTCTTACTACAGTGCCCCCACAGGCCAGGAGGGGAACAGGTTTTTCAATTAGTCCAGTGAGAAAACGAACCGCAGCAGCTGAAAATGTAACAAATGTTGGAGTTCTTGTTTCCAATCGAATTCAGTCAATTTAGGACCAAAATGTTGGAAGATGTTTCTCACCAGAGACGGATTGTAATATTTAAACTTTCAGACTACATTTAACGTCACTATAAAATGAAAATATGAGCATGCTGGGATGTTTGGCCTAATCTATCAAAGTGCTGCTGATGGAGGGTTTTAATCTGTCTTTTCTTTCCAGCAGCCTCCACATGCCCTTGGCTACACACTCAAATGGGGAACATTTTATCATTCGTGAATGACAGGTCATATTTTGCTTCTGTCACCTGCTTAGATTAATAAATCACCAGGATTTATGAAATATGTCTTTGTTTATATATCTATATCTTTTTGTCCTTCATATTGTTCCTGATCTAATCCGTTTCCTCACATAAAGACATAATCACAGCGATGAAACTGATTTCAATCACCTCTCTGCAGCCTTGGCAGGCTGTTGAAGGTGTCCAGATGACACAGAGGCATGCTGGGAATTGTATGCTCTGTGCAGTTAAGCCCTGCTGGTCAGGGTTAACATCCAGAATCGTCAGTGATGAATGACGTTTATCTATTTTTACAGCTTGGTACGGATCCAGCAGCCACGTCCGGACCATCCTGCAGAGGTGAAAAACTAAACATAGCATTTGAATTGTGTCACACACCTCTCCGTCTTTCGGTGGACATATGGAAATGTCAGCAGCTCTCCAGAGACTTTGGCTAATGTCAGGACATGTGGCTGCATTTCCTCTCCGTCCAGCTGTGCCAGGGACCCGGCAGAACCCAACAGAACCCCCTCCAACCTGCATTCAGGGGGGAAACTAATTGCGAATGTTATTGATTGCCATATCAGATCTGCTCTCTCCGGTGGGTAGAAGAGATGGATGGAGTTGTCAGGTTGTCGTCAGGCTGGTTTTTGACAGGACGCCTTGGGGTGCAAACAGCATAAGACAGGTTAACTGAGGCCTGCTCTCAGGAAGTCCAGTGCAAATAATTTGACTTTGGATGGAAGCAGAAGCCTGCAGGAACTATCACTGCACCTGACCCACAACTCCAACACACAAAACCACACAAACAGTGGATCCAATCTAAAAAAATAAAAATAAAAATATACTATATAGTGAAGACAGGAAATCATCTGTATTGGTGTGTACTTCAACATTTCTACCAATGGCATCATTTCCTTCGATTTACACAGTGGAAGTGATTGTGTGTTTTGAATGTGTGTTGGAGACTTTGTCCACAAGTCACATCTGGTCCATTTCAACCTCCTACTGGACGACCTTCTCAAGTTGGGTTAGGACTGGGCCTCAGTCTGTCCAAATGTGAACTCCCTTCTGACTTCTTGGATGCAACTGGCTTGACTAAAGCACACAAACATCAGTGACCTGGAGCACTACCATGGCCGTTTTCCTGGCTAAAACTACACAAACAACAGTTATTCTCTTCTTCCAGAGGAGACGCTGATAGCGCCCTCTAGCGCCCAGCTAGCTTGTGAAAGTCACAACGCCTCTGAATCATCTGGTGAATTCAAACATGGGCCCGACTACAACGTTCTGTTGATTTGAGTAAATAAAACCAAGACACTCAGTATTTCATTTCATCCTCCATTGTTCAAAGTAAGAGAGGAAAAACGGCTGGAGGCTCCAGCGCGCCGAGCCGTTATCAGCTGTCGCCGTTGTTTGTTCAACAGAAACTGAACACAAAATGTTCAGCAACTGAGCCTCCATTATGATTGCAGAAGCTTCACTGCATAATATTACAACGGCTCGTCCCAACGCGTGTCTACAGCAAAATGTCAAGCGTCTGATTTCAAAGTGCAAACACGTCCAAACCGAAGCATCGTTCAGTGTGAACGCAGCATTAGAGCTACGAGAGGGTTCAAACTCTGCTCATTCATTTCTAATTTACAGAAAAAGCGCCAAGCCGCCAAAGAAACAAACTGACCAATAAGGTTTAGGACGGACACAAGCCCACTCCTACAGACTCACACGTACAAAATACTTTTTATTTTATCCACTATTTTGTTAATAGTGAAGAGATTTAGATAATAAAAAAATCCAATAATTTATTTTTTTTTGCTGAAAGGAAAATCTCAAGGCGCCGGTCAGGAACCAGCTGCAGCCGCTAGCGGATGGAAGTGCAGGAAATATGACGTGTTTTTTCAAACCAATGGTTGGAAAATGTTTACCTTCATTATTTTATTTCTAGTAAGAATCAGGTTTCAGAACAACGTAACATATCGAATCTATGAAATGTGAAGCAGTTGAATTCATGGGTCGTTTCCCATCATGAGACGAGGACAAATACAAGCAAAAAATCATTTTAGTTAACAGATATAATGCACTTCTCTTCCCATGGAGTCAGTCGTCACCAATATCAGTTTTTACCTTCTAACCAGACGAGGATTGCTGGGTGTCGCCGTAATGTAGCCGTAATATGTAGTTGTCTTCGGTTCCTGACAGGTGAGTACTGCTGCCGCCATCAGCCGCTGTTAGGATTCACGGCTAATGGAACGGCGGCAGACAGCAGGCGTTTATGTCAGCCCTGATGAGAAGCAGCTGTAAACATTCGGCTGAAAATGCTAAAAAAAAACAGATATTTATACGTTCCCCTCCATGAGCTCCTTTTATCTTTTCAAGAGGGTCCCACATTTTGCTGCTCTGCATGACAGCAGCCCATTTACTGCAGAATGCTTCATTCTGCCTCAACTATCATTGGTGGTGTGACAAAAGAATTGAAAGTCAACAGATTATGTTTGCTTCCAGAACAGGGCTTATCAAAGCGTCATTAGGCTGCAGCGATGCTCCCTTTCTTATATTTGAGACTAATGATCCGTGTAATATCTGTCCTTTTCCCCTGGATGTGCTGTTTTCCATCAAGGGAGCGCCATTTGGATTCCTGTTCAAGAGCACCGTGTGTGTGTGTGTGTGTGTGTGTGTGTGTGTGTGTGTGTGTGTGTGTGCGCGCGTGTGTGAGCCATTTCTTAAATCACCTGATTGACCCTTCTAAACAACACAAAGTCATATGGGGACACACTCATCCTCTGTGCTCTACACACAGGAATAACCTTCAAAACAAAATGTATTTTAAGGTTTTGAGACGTATAGAAGATATTTGTTTCCATTTATTCTCCAGTAAATAGTGTCCAATTTACCTAATTTCCTGAAATATACTTGTCATTTCGGAACTGCATAAAACAAATATCCTGCAAGAAAATGTTTAGATAAGGTCAAAATAATGGCTTATTTCTAAAAAGCAGCATTCACACTTTCACACTTATAGAATGATGGTGTCGATATTCATAACACGAATTATGACTAAATAACCATTTATTTTCTGTACTTGCAAAAAAGAAATGCAGTTTTGCTCTGATCTTGCATGACGACAAATGTTCACCTTATTTACAGATAATGTCGTTTGTGTAAATAGTCACATTTAGAGTTTTTATGGTTAAATTTAAGGAAGAAGAATTGCTTACCAGCTGATTTAAAATGTTTTTCAGGAATTTTCCTTTGCATTTTTTCATTTAAAAGATGGAAAAAAGTAAGTCGTCCATTTTGAAAAGCAGTGATCAGGTCAGGTTTTGGTTTGTGAGTAAAGTTTGGTGATTTGACGGGAGCAGCTGGGGGGTGGATCAACATGACGGCAGGTTGTACATATGGCAGAGATCAAACAATTAACCTGCAGTGATCGGCCCCGCCACCAGGGGGCAGTAATTAGAGCTAAATGCCCTGGGAGCAGGCCGGGGTAATTGGAAGGAAGAGTCAGACTCTCCGTCTCTCTGAAGGTCTGGTTGACCTCACGCTTCATATTTATTCAGACTTTTCAAACTTCAAGTTTTACATATTTTACTAAAGGGAAAGTTAAAAAGTGTTTGGTATAAAGTTTACTCAACTACTGAGTAACTGATCAAATTATCAATCATTGACTATTAAAAATTACATAAACAGACAAACCAATATATAAAGTTAAGTGGAATTTGTGTATTTTAAGGACCAAAAAGACAATAATTCATATAATTAATGAAAAACAAAATATTATTTCCAAATCAGTTTCTTTCACTACAAACTTCAACAGAAACTTTGGTGTGTGTCTGAGTCTGGTGGATTTTAAAGCATGTTTGGTTTTCAGTCAGTGGGAAGAAAATCCAAAAGTTTCACTCAAGTAAAAGTAGAAAGTACAACATAGTAAAAGTACTGCTAAAAGTAACTTTTTACTCTAGTAAATGTAACTAGTTACCACCAGCTGCTAATTTGCTTTAACTCTTCCTAATTTGTTCACCAGATGCTGAACATGCTGACATGTATGGAAGACCAAAACTGACATACTTAAAAATAAAATCAGAAATGTATAGAAATAAATAGTTACATTCTTGACAAAAGGTGTGTTTAAGGAAAAGGAGGAACAAAACACAACTGTACTTTTTACTTCTACCCAGGGGTGAAAGTAGTTTTAAATTATTGGGAGTACTATATATATATATATATATATATATATATATATATATATATATATATATATATATATATATGCGATAATTATGTGAAATAAAATTAATTGTCTAATCGATCTCCTCCCAGTTCTAGGCACAGCCAAGATACTGGAGGAGAACCTGAAGCTCCCAGGCCTCTGGTAGAGAGAGAGAGAGAGAGAGAGAGAGAGAGACCACCCGAAGAGGGTGAGAAGGGAATTTTTTATTTTCTTATAAGAGGTGTGCAGATCGATCGGCCACCAATCATAATCTGCCGATTTCCTTGAAAAAGTGTATGATCGCCGATCACACAAACTGATCAACTGCATCTCATTTCGCAGCCTGCCTGTGCAGCTGGTCTCCTCTTTATTTATTTATTTTTATTTCTATCCAACTGTTTACTATAATAATCTTGTTTTGCTATTCTTAAAATAGCATTAGTTATATATTTATTAATATACTATATATACACACTAGTGTACCAGTGTGTAAAGTATATTAATCAATATATAACTAATTATATATATATATATAGATTAATATTCTATATTAATTTATATATATTCATATATGTATATACATGTACCCAGACAATATATAGAAAACATAACAACCCCAAATAATCACTACAGTAAAGAAAAACCTGGAATAAAAATGAAAAGCACCAGCAACACAAACCAAAGAACGACAATAACAAAAGATGTTCCCATATATTTTTTAGAAGAGACACAATTAGTGTCTTCTTCATGAGATCTTCTTTGGAGCAAACTTCCCCAGCCGGAGAAGTTTGGTCGGATGGGGAACTCGTTCCCTCGGCCTGCGGTCTGGACAACCTGCTCTTCTCGGCTCGCTTCATGATACAAACTTCCCCAGTCGCTCAAAAGGAAAGGTGTCCAAAGCATCAGACTCAGAGAAGCAAGTTTCCCCGGCCGGGGTTGTTTGTAGAAAAAAAGAATAAATAAATACTTGGGTTGTAAGTTCTACCTTGTAATTTTACTATGAAGTATTTCCACTTGAGTAAAATTTCTGTATTTTCTTCCCACTGAATGAAAAACAAACGTGTTTTAAAATCCACCAAACTCACACCTGCAGTTTCTGTTAAAGTTTCTGAAGTTTTTTATATATTAATTAACTACATTAATTATTGCCATTTGGATTCTTAAGATACTGTTTTTTTTGTCCGTCTGATGAAGTAAATTTTAAATATTAAATGATAATTTGATGAGTTACTCAGTACTTGAGTAAAGTTTTTACCAAATACTTTTTGACTCTTGAATAGAAATATGTTAAAGTACTATTACTCTTACTTGATTGTAACTTTCTTCCACTCTGAATATTTTCCTGATTTAAAGTTAATGTTTTATCTGTTTTTGTCTCGTTTTCTTTGCTCCAGGATGCAGAAAGCTGCACCGTTTTGTAGTTTCAGTCGTTTAAACGATGCATGTTTTGCGTCTGGACTCCGTCTCAGGAAGTGGATCCCTGCAGGCGGTCCGTATTTGTGTAACGGTGCGCTCCGTCAGTCGGCCATCGATGATGCATAGACGAATCCAGGTGCGTCCCAGGGAGCGGGATTGAAGTGATTCTTCATCTGATTCAGATATCGATCCCATTTCCTAGGGAGCTACATTTGCCATTTCATTTGAAGTCCTGAATTACAGAGTAAATGGGTTTCTTCGTGTTTCCAGGTTAAATTTATGTGTCTGTCTGACGGTGGTTCAGTGGGACAGCGGGAGTCTTACAGTTTGATTTCAGCTTCGTTGTTTCACATATCGACTGTTTTTAACCCCAATTATCCTTCGAATCGCAGATAAACGTTTAAGTTTTAATAGGTGAATGTAACTCAAATGCAGGGGTGTTCAAAGTGGAGTCCAGGGGCCGTTTGTGGCCCTTGAAAGGATTTTGTTCGGCCCCTGGTCATCAAGAAGGGTAAAAGTTTACATATATATATATAAACACTAAAGTGAGCATAGATGTATCAACAAATGCAGTTTTTTAATTGCACTTTATTCCCATAATAGAATAAATATAGTGTATTTCTGTACTAGTCGTGTATTTTTTGTATTTTTCTGCAGTATGATGGTTTTTCTTCTTTTTGACAAGTTAAAAAATAACCAAAAATAGTAAATAAATGCATAAATAAATAAACTTGAACTTGAACACTAATAGTACCAGTAATAACTTATAGTTCTGTTTTTCTCATCATTTGTGCAAAAAATGTAAATTTGTTTTCTTTTAAATTTATAATATATTTTATTAAGAGAAACCAGCAACAATATATAAATGTCTCTGTCCGTCAGCAAAGGGGCGAAGTACCCAAACATTTCACCACTTCAATGTGTTTTTACTTAATAAAAGTACAAAGTATCTGCAAAAAATGAATAAAGTCAGAGTGAAAGATTACTTGCATACAGAGCGACTGGTCACAACATTTGATTTTAAGATTTCTGAATAAAGTCACCGACAGATAAAAACATTCATGTTCATGTCAGAAGTTAAGTGGAGATTTATGGGAGCATATTGGAGCAGAAACTGATGTAAATTAAATCTATAAAACAGAAATGCGCTAATGCTTCAGATCTACAGTAGATGTGCTCTGGCCGTCAAAGCATTAAAACAGAGATTATTTCTAGATGTTCATTTGCATAGCGACACGGTGCAGCTCAGGTAAAGCAAACTGAAATCTGATTTCTTATTTACTGGGCCGTTATCTCCTCTGGACGTTTTGATCCTTTAAAATGAGCGGTAAACGTCCCGCCGCCTGCCGGCCGGCTGATAATCCACACCGACTTCTGTCTGTCTGATGTTGAGGTCCGTGATGAAGCCAGAGAGAAGCTGCGCTCATGAGATCCTGTGTGCTGATTGGACACGTTGCTTTGCTCTCTGTTGTTAAGTTATCCAACCGTGTCGCTGTCCGTCTGCACAGATTGGTGCATCACTTCAGATAAAATAAAGTTAGAAAAACATTAATGTTCTGCTATTTTCAGTGTCTTTAAGAAAAACAGTTGATGTCGACGCCTTCAGGCTCCAGACTGAAACTCTCCTGAATGTTAATGTGTTGGTAGGTGGAGGAAATGTGATTTATTTTAAACCTTTATTGTATATGGACTGCAGACAAATCAGCTTCATCAGTTCAAATGAACCAAAATACTTTTAGTATTTCTTCTCTTACTTTGAATGAAAATCAAACATGTTTTAATCAGAAACTCCCCAAAGTTTCTGTTAAAGTTTCTGAAGTTTTTTATTCAAAGAAAATTTTTCCATTTAGCTGTTTTTATTTATTTTATTTATCTGAATTATTTTCAGCTAAATTTCCATTTAGCTGAATGTTTTGGTCCGTCTGGTGATGTGATGTTTAAATATTTAGTGATTGATCATTTGATCAGTACTGCAGCTTTTTTATTCGATTAATTTTTGACTGGCTCCTTTTGACTCTTATTTTGATCGTCGTCCTCGGTGATTCCTGCGTCTCTCTGCACATCAGTCTCTTTCTGTCTCACCTGTTGGACTCGTTTCTGGTTCTGATTTTCTCACGGAGTGGCTGCAGAGATTTATGTGGTTTCTGCAGCTGATGCGGGTTCAGGGCCGAGCGGAGAGCGCCAGCTGCCGCTTTACTCGGCAGATAAACCGAACTTGTGTTGGGGATGAATCAGAAGCTCCTTCCTTCCTTCCTGACTGCTGCACTGTCTCGCCATTCATCACGACTTAACGGCCCAATGTTATTGCCTTTTCGAGATGAGTTTCCTTTTTCACTAAGTTATCCATCAGCAAAGTGACGTTGATTGCTGTCATAAAATTTTGTGTAAAGCAATCATGATTCATGGCTGTCTTAAAGAGAGATTGATTTAAGTGTCTTTTTTCCTTTAACCTTGCATACTGATTTCAGTGGTGCCTAAAGTGAAATTAGTCTTTTTTTCTGCAGAGAGAAACCCATTGCCTTAATTTAAAAAGTTTGGGAAAGTTGCATTACAGCAGACTGTTGCAGTATTGTGCAAAAGTCTTGAGCCATCTTCATGTATTTGTACTGGAGTCATTCTCCTGCCGTTTAAAGAGACGGTGCTACTCTCCTATGTTTGTGTTTAAAAATCATAGTTTGGTGATGAACCGGTTGGAATTGAATCATTTTATATTTTTCTGCAGGTTGGCAGAATGTGTTTTTAAATTTAGCCTCTTAAGTTTCCTGAGAGTAAAACTGCATGTTTGCACCAGTGATATGATTTTCACACTTTGTAGGAAACGACATTTTTTATGTCTCCACTTTATTCATTTTGTAAAGATATACTGCATTTTTAATCTGATAGTTTGAAAGTTATTGGTATAAAATATTTAATGCTAATCAAACTACATATTGAATATAAATGTATAGAAATAAATTATTAAGATTTTTTTATTGCTGCTGTCAGTTTATCTGAAGTATATTGTTATATTTAAAATGTGTTTTGTGAGCCTAATTTATACAAATGAAGCCGTGAAGTTCTGTCACACAAATATCAAGAATCTGCATTTAATAACATGCATTGTGTGAATTGGGATGTTTATTAATATTTGCCTTCATGCTTTACCAGAGTAACTTAACATCAACCACTACAGGCGTTATGAAGTGACACTTCGTCAGTGCAGACAGAACCTCAGACTAGCGTAGCATGAGATTAAGAAGCCGTGTTATTGAGTCGTTGGTGAGACTTTTGGGAAGCCGTCGGGTTTATGAAGCTGTGGTTCAGATGTGCAGCGTTCATCTGGTTACTCAGAGTTTAAGATGTAAAAATGTGCGACGCTCTGCCTGGTTCTGTTTCTCACACAAATCAAAAAACAGTTTGAGTTTAGGATCTTTTTATTACATTTAAACAGCTTCATAAGCAAATCAACAAACAAGCAAGTAGAGAACAAAGTGTTTCTCTGAAGAGGCTGTTTTAGGTGTTTGGTCTTTGAAGAAAAAAGAATAAATCTAAGATTTGAAACTCAGAACTGAGGGTCAGTTCTCCTTCTTGTTTGCTGCTCAGCAGCAGCAGATCAAAGTCAGAAACTACATTTTACAACAGCAGCTTAAGAAACACATTTTCCTCAGAATAAAATATTCAGCCCAGTTTTCGGTGGACAGATACTAATGTTTAATTTTAACCTGTTTGCGTAGCAAAGAAGGTGAAATGTAAGCAGTTCCTCCATCTGTCCGTCCTCACAGAGTCAGAGAAGAAGAAGAATGTTTGGGAAAGATGGGATTCATAGAAACATAAATCATAACAGATGTTATGCTCAGAAATTAGGCATAACTTTCATTCTGGCTTTGGCATTTGTGTTGTTTTGTTTTTATGTTGCGTTTTGTTGTTGCTTTTCCGTGTTGTTGACTCCTCTGGTCCCACCAGAAACTTGTTCTGTCATTAAATGAAGGAGAAAAGGAGACGTTGCCGCGGTAACTAATGAAGTCGTGGCAGATTTAACTAATTTCCTGTTTTGTTCTTTAACAGTCTGGCCGCGGTGGTCGGTGGATTTAAGCTGAAGTGTTCAACTCACTTCTCACCTGATGAAAGCTGCAGATCAGCGCGACCCCTCCGCGACCCCGTCAGCGTAGAAAATGAAAGGATCAATGAATGGATCTCTTTTTGTTTCTTTCGAATATGTTAGAGAAAAAAAATTCTCGCTTTTATCCTCGTCCAAACTAAAAGTGTGATAATTAGGGTTCAACCTATTTCTGGTCTTCATGGCACAGGGATCAGAGACGCATCTATCAGCGAAGGGCAGGCAGGAAAAACCTTCCAGGCAGGCTTTTGTTCGGCCTTCACTAAAGCTCAAATAACTGGTGTTGAGTTTAAAAAGCCGCCTCTCCTCGCTGCCCTCTGCCCGGAGGGGAGGAGTTCGACACGCGGCTGAAATACGGCTGTGTGTTATGAACCCGCCGCCCATCCAGACCTGAGAAGAACCGAAACCTTTCAGGTAAAAGACAGCGGCCGTCACTCATCAGGCCGTTAGACACTTTACACGCTTCATTTGCTCCGTTTCTGCTAACGTCACAATATAGACGCCATGACTGTGGCGTTTACGTTACAAAAAAAATAAAGTCATGAGTCAAACACATTACAGAAACATTCATAATTCAACCTTGAGGTTCACATGAAGAGTTCGTACGTCTTTTATAAATCTGTTTACATGCTGATTGTCTGCGTCCATGAAGCTCCTCCAGGCTGTAAACACTCTTCCTGCTCACCAAGTTGTGAACTATGTCGCAGTTGGAGATTGAAGGCAGCTCGTTCTCATCGTCTGACATTCGTTTCTTCTCCGTCTCATGCGGTTTGATCCCAACAGCAGCAGCCGTTTTGTTCATGTATCTTTCTCTCTTGGTTAAGAGTTTGTACATATTTTCTTTTTGTTGGTCTGGAAGCCATGGCTCCGCTATGCTTTGTGCTGCATTTGCCTACCAAGATGGCGCCGATCACTTCCAGTTCAGACTTGTGGAAACTACATGGGAGCAGCATTTGGCGGGAACTGTAGTCGGCCATTTTCCAGAAGAGCGATGGATTGGGATGAGACCAAACGTTTTATGAACATTGTACGAAAAGAAAAACTACAAACAACAAAAAATACTTCCTGCTGTCTTCTTTGTTGTTTCTGCCAGTAGTAACATCCAACTCGCAATGAGAAAAAAGTGTTTAATTTACAAATCTGCAAAATAAACCTATTTTATTATGGCTGAAAAACGTGAGTTTTTTAAAAACTGATCTGTTTCCATTAAGCAAATTTTCATAGTTTTGAATTTACGCAATTCTATGGTTGATGAAAATGAAGCTGGAGTCTGTTTGTCCAAGAAAAATGAGAAAGAAGAAGAACGGTTTAAAAAACAATATTTCCATAGGACTACAAATCCTTCTTTCAGGTCGCCGAGTAGAAGACATGAAGTCAAAATGTTTTCCTTTCTGGATGCAGAAGTTGGTGCTTAATGTGTCAAGTCATCTGTAAAATATTTCCAGGAGCAAAGTCAGCAGCTGCACATAAACCCTGCAGTAAGGAAAATGACCCGGCGGGTTCCAGTCTATTAGCTGAGCCTCTTTATATGAGCATTTAAAGAACTTGTTTACAGCTTTTCAGTCCTTGGGATCCGGACAGGTCCGCCCTCTGCCACCGGAGGAGGACGCTCATTTCCAGGACGCCGTTCGGTGGCGTTTGATAAAAACCTTCTGGACTTTACAACACGGTGATAATTCGATGGCTGCACACCTGCTGCAACGGCAATGTGAGGGAAAAGTGCTGATCCGGTAGGAAACGGACCCGTAAAATGGAGGCTGGAAATGAAGTGGACAGGCAATTAAATTAAATAAAGGATTTATTTTTTTATTATTTTTTACCAGGATGATGCTGCTTATTATTTTTATCCACATTTTTCTGAATTTGTGTTTTTAACTAGAAGAAAATTGAAGTACAAGAGGCTGTTAATGTATAGATTTAGTAATCAATTAGGGAAATACAATTAACAAAAAGATTAGTTCATCTAGAAATGAGGGTTTCAAGAATAATGAAAAGCAAACATAAAATCTTTAGTAAGTTGATAATTTATTGTGTTCTAACATTATATGTGAAAATTGGAGTTTTGATTTAATTTCTCGCATAAGACCAAAACATTTCATATTAGGTTGTAATTTGAAGATAAAGTATTAATTAATTTATTCATTTTTCCTTCTCTCTGTGTGAACAGCTGTGCTCTATGTATTTTGTACATCTGATATGTTGGTTCACTGAAATTCCCAGCAGTTTAAATCCTTAAGTCTTAAAAGTTCAACTTCTTCTGAATTTGAATTGAGTTTAGGAACAGAGTTGTTATCATCTTGAAAGTTCATTATAAATGAGTAAAATGTTGGCAGTAGTTTCACTCTATACATTCCAAAACACTTTCAGTTACAGTTGAAAAGAACACAAACATGATGTGTTTAATGCGGCTCAGAAAAACATGTTGTAACATGTTAGCAACGGATTAATCAGGCTGTGGTAGCAGTCAGTGTCCCAACGAATCTGTAGAGGCCTCTGACTGAAGACGGTCGCTGTATGATGGTGTCCTGGCTGCCATGACGAGCCAACTCACAATCCAGGAGATCAAACTAAAGACATGTTTCCGTGATCTGCAAATACTCCAGTATTTAAAATATCATCTATAAATGATCCATATTTTAACCTTTTGCTTGTGAAAGTTTTATTTCACTAAATGTTTGGCTGCTCTACAAACCCCAACTTGCTGCAGGTTTCTCCTGTCTCAGTGGATTCCACGTTTATGAAAAACAACCAGGCAGCTGAACTTAAAAAACAAAGTGACAGGCATTTTAAAAATAGTGGCGATAAATATACGGGTAATTAGTCTAAAAAAGTCAAAAGTTATCCAAGACTCCAATTTAAAAGCGAGGTCAAAACACACGAGCAGGAGGAAGATGGAGCTGAATGATTGTCACAAGATTGAAGAGCGGCTGGCGCAGGAGGAAGGAGAAACGCAGCATTTATTCACACGGGAGTTAATTAGACACAGGTGAAGCTGACGATCACAAACAGGAGAAAAATAACCAGAACAAACAAACTGGAGCAAACTCACTCCTATTTATTCTCTGTAAATGGGTTTTTATAAAAACATCTTGTTTTTCACTTCATACGTTACAACTTAACATCAATATTAAGTGTTTTTTGTCACTGGTGAAGACGAGCTGCACTTCCTGCTTAACAAGCAGACGTTACGACCCTCCACTGTCCCCACACTAATTACAACCGTGTCCCGGTTTTAACGTCGCTTTAATTTTCATTTTAGTTCAGTTTCATTTCATTCCAGCCTCCAGTCGGCCTCTAAATAAAAATAATTTTTAGTGTGGGCGTTATGAAGGGTCGGGTTTTTGGAACTCGTTTGAATTATTCTAGAGCTCAATGTTTACATGGAGAAGTTTCACTGAGATTTATCATTTTCATCAAAAACCTGATTGATTTATTTCAATCAGGTTTTAAAAACAATAGAATAAATAATCAGGACAGGGAAAACATGCAAGAACAAAAATAATTAGCTTAGCTTTACTTTTCTGCTTGAAAAGGAGCAAACATTTCTTTAATCTCAGTTTAATGAAATATGCTACCTATCCACTCAGTAGTTATCAGAAATGTGTCAATATGCCTGTTCAATATACTGTCTTAAAATAAATTATAATAGAACAAGACAGGAAAATCTATATAATAATAATAACCAGACATAAAAATCAGAATAATTACCAACTCATTTCCAATGTTCACCCTGTCAATTAATTTAATCTGTTACATAATTGATTTTTTAAAAATGTAATGATAATAATGATGGATAATAATCTACCAATAATGTAACTAATAATAGCAACAAAGGCAGTATTTTAGTTTAGTCTGTGTTTTTAAGCTGGCTGATGTTTAGACATTGTTTTAGTTCCATATTCAGTTCATCCCATTGACTCCAGTTACATTGAGACAAAATCTTTTCATATTTGTTTAGATTCTACATATTTTTAATTTCAGAGTTTCCCTTGCTTCTCATTAAACATTTAGTTTTTATAAATAACAGTTTGATATTTCACCATGTGAAATATCATTTCAATAAAGGCTGAACTGTTGGTTTGGCTTTGAGTCGGTTTGTAAAGCTTCAGAGTTGGCAGCAGCATGTTTTATTTGTCTAAAAGCCCAGAGGGCCTGAATGTAAAGCAGCAGCGACACTGAATGAAGCTCAGATTTAGTTTTTTTATTTGGTTTGTAAACGCCTCCTGTAGCGGCCTGTGACCCGGTTCTGACCCGCAGTTTGTGAGCAGCGCCGTAGTTTCCATCAGGCGATAAAAGAGTAAAAAGAAAAAATGACAAAATCTGCAACTGAAATTGCTCTGCATATCTCCTAATTCAGAATGGCTCTGAGCTGATTTTAATATTAAAAGGAGGTTTTTGATCTTCTCCTAATGAAGACTTCAGCTAAAAGAGGTGAAACTAGCAGGTTGGTGTGTAAAACATTTAGTCTATTTTTGATAAATGTCCCTATTTATCCAGATCAGATCAGATCAGATCGCTCTGTTAGATGGAAGAATGTTAAAGGATTTCAGGTTTAGTTTCTGCATTTAACGATTAAATACATTGGGCTTGTTACTGTGAACTGTGTGTGTGTGTGTGCGTGCGTGTGTGTGCATGTGTGTGTGTGTGTTGCTCCTTTTCTATAAAACTAAATCCAACATACTAACAGAACAGAAACAAATTATATAATTTAATTATTTGAAAAGATTATTTTAAAGACATTTAACACGACATGTTTGGCTGTTAGTGATTTTTTTATTAGTTGAACAGAAAGTTGAATAAAATGTGAGAAATATATTTTTGACAAGTTTTCAACAAAGCATCTCTAATGCTGTTTTTCTGCAACTAATTTTCTGTGTTGAACATCGTTCAGTTTAGTCTGCTGCTGTCTGAGGAAGACTTTAAAGAAACTCATATTGTCTGGATTTGTAAAACATGAATGCATTTCTTCATGTTTTTTCCTTAAAATAATCACATTCTGCCAGAAAGTTTTAAAGCATTTAAAGTTGGGAATAAATGATAAAGTTGACAGAAAATGTCCTTTTTGACTGGATCCTCCACGTCATTGTAACGATGAGCAAAAACTGAACATTTGGATGTTTTTCTTCTACTTTAGCATTTTAATAACTAATGGAGATCTCACAGGGAGGCCTGAGCTTCGGGCCGAGCTGGACGCAGTTCAGCCGTAATGACCAACATCACATCTACAGAATCGATCCGACTCTGAGCTTTGGCAGCGCTGACGCTCGTTTATTATCCGTCTTGGACGCGGCGCTCGCTTCAATCGTTTGAGCCTCTCGGGATTATAAATCCATTAGGACGATGACATTATGATTCCAGAGGAATTAGTTTATATCTCCTAAAACTCAAAGTTTTGATCTGCTAAATTTCTAAGTGCATCAAAATGGGTCAAAACAAGGCATAAAAAATAAACATGACTATGGCAACTTTGACATTTCTGTGCACATATCAATTTATTATTTGAATCATGTTTGCATTTTCACTTCTTACTTTGGACTTAACTGCAGCATCCACAGCAAGCAAAATATTGAAACAAATGTCTATTAATCAAACAACAACAAAAACCAGGTGGCCAAATCTGCTTGAGTTCCCATGGGGTCGCTAGGTAACGGGGCTGGGCTCGCCTGGGGTTGCTAGGTAACGGGGCTAGGCTCGCCTGGGGTTGCTAGGTAACGGGGCTAGGCTCGCCTGGGGTTGCTAGGTAACGGGTCAGCGCCCATCAAGTGTGACTTAATTTGAGGTTTTTTGAACGGCTTCTTTTCCAGACACCAAAACACATTCACTTACTGCCAGAACATGGCTGAGCGTTTCTTTTAAAGCGCTTGGATTTTTTTCTAGAAGCAAATTTTGACTCCTAATGGAAACTTTATGTAACTTCTGACTTAAAGTCACATGACTGAATTCAGTTACAAACTAAAAACATAGAAACTGTTTTAGACTCAAGATCCAACAAAAAACAAAAGTGAACAAAATAAACACACAGCTATCCAAAAACAGGATTACATTTTATTGAGGACTTGCCACATACAACAAAATGTCTCCATTTCTAACAGAATGACCAGAACCCAATAAGATCTGACCCTATACTAAAAAAAGTTCTGCTTTAAATAAAATGTCACAGCTACATTTTAATTACATTTTCTGATCAGTATTCCTCCCCCAATTTTTTTAGGACTTTGAATCTATAAAGCCAATTAAACATCAGCATCGCAGAAGAAGCCTTTAACTTTTGGTTTTCGGTTTTGTTGACGGTGCAGCTCAGCTTTTAGGAATTTGAGCGTTTTGCTTTATAATGGGCTAAAAACTAAACCAACTCGATCCAGCAGCACCACCATTGGTTTCCCCCCTCTCTCCTTCAGTTTTTGCTTTGTGTCATTTTGTGCTTTTCTTCGCTGCTGCGGCTGTTTGGAATTGCGACGCGTCTCAGTTTTCCAGTGTGGTAAATGGCAGATCGTCTCAGTCAGGGAATCACGGCTCTGAACGATGGCAGCACCGTCAGATGCCACTAGGACACATAATCTCATTAGTGACCCTGTTGTAGTTTCTGCCTGTGGGGACAGTTTTCCTTTTAAGGCTCATGTTTCAATCTGTTTTGTTTTCACAGCTATGCATTTACTGCTAATGTTTGGACGTGGATGAAAAAACAGAAATGTGTTTAAGAAGCTAATTAGTTTGAGATTACATGACGACACTCCACCAGCAGTAGGAGATTAAGATGAGAAATCTGTGATTAATCCAAGAAGAATTATTTTTAAAGCATCCAGAGATGACTCAACTGCACAGATCTACAATCTGACCAACATTAGTGATTCATGTTAACTGAACAGGTAAGCATTTCTGTTCAACACTATGAAATTACTCTTGCACTTCAAAATAAAGTTTAACATTTTTTTAAATTACCTAAACATGTAATACATCAGATTTTCTAAACCAGGAGTTCCCAAACTTTTCCTCATCTTAACTCCTCAAACAGCATTAGCTTCTTTGTAAAGCCATATAATTCAGGAAAGTATGTAAAGAGGAACATTGACTATTTTTATTCACTTTTCAAATATTACTCTGGTTTAGCATAAACGCAGCCTCACACCGTCTGATTTCAGTTGTTTTTAGGGGATTCTTGAAGAATCTGGACGATTCTTTTCCTCAAACCTTCGTTTGCTTGAGGAGCAACGTGATGAATTTACCTGAGTGAACCGACAAAATTTGTGTTAAACGTTTGATTTTAACGATTTTAAGACGTTTCCTGATGTCATCGTCAATTTCTTGAAAGTAAAAGCAGCACAAACATTTTTTGCTGCAGACATGTAGCCGGGTTGATTAACACCAAATTTGTTTTATTTTGTAAATGTGAGCAGGGGCTGGCTAACCTCTGGAAACTTTAATATCTTTAGAGAGCGACAAATAAAGTGTTATGCTGCAGAAACATTTGACACTAATTTTGTTTGGTTTTAGTGGTCTGGTCGACCTTTTGACTCTTAAATTTCATTAACATCTTGAGCTAAAACTGCACAAATGTAGCCAAGTAACTGACAGATTTTGTCTGATTTATATGTAGCATCTCTGTTTAACGATATTCTGCAATTTATCACTTTAAGTGGCTGGCAAACAACTAGGTCAGTTTCTCAGATTACGACTCATGAATTAGCAGGTCAGACTGGAAGTTTGCAGTTAGTGCCTCGAATTTACAGTGAAAGATTTACATTAATCAGTGAAAATCTGAAAGGTCAGTCAAGTAAAAACTAAATTGAAAAAAATATTTAAGCCAATCAGAACACAGTATTTGTGCAGACAAATTGAATAAGTGGCACTCTTTGCACTATAAATGATTCCAAACAATCATTTCCAGTCAATATGCATATTGAATAAATAGAAAGCTCAATTACATTCATAAAAATCCAATAAATATAAACCATATAAATTAGCTGATATGCAATATAAATACACATTTGGTCTACAATGGGTTTTGCTGCCATTTGTTGATAAAACTAAACACGGAGTGGATCAATACATAATTTTAGGGTTGCTGATTATTGGCTGAATCGATGAACAGTGTTATGATTCTTGTGTGATGGAAAGTCTTCTGCAGCCGTTTCTCTGCATTACAATAAAGTTATTAAATTGTTTGTTTGCACCTCATGACATTACTGAATGTTTAACCTCCCTTATGAAAGAAGCTTCTGCTTGTAATCTGTAACCAAGTAGTTTGTCAAACTATGTCAAAGTAACGTAACCTTTCCTATAAAACTGTTTTCTGCTCCAGGCTCGTTTTCTCCAGACTGTTCAGTGAGCAGAGGCTCTGAACGCTGTAAAACCGTCAAATAAATACCGATCAACAATATGTTCTCTGGATTTGACAGTTCTTCCTCACTCTTTGTTAAAGATAATTTCCACAACAGTCTCTATTTAAGCACCTAATTATTAACAGAGGTGGGCAGCTCCACGGTGGAGCAGAGGAGCTTCTTGACCAGGTTTGAAGATGTAAGTGGGTTTGAACGTGGCACAGCAGATGATGTGTTCAGTCAGGATACTGAGCCTTACTGGCCCTACAACGAGTAGTGGAAGAATCCCATTGGTCACAGCAACCTGGACATCTCCACCAGTAAGGAGGACAGAGAATGACGAGGAGAGAGAGGCTGGTCAGGAAATGCATGGACACCATGTGTGTCACCAAAAGATGGCCGACACTGTTGTGGAAATTATTCTAAAGAGTGAGAAAAACTGCTTCAAAAACCTGAGAAATGCATTCTTAATCAGTACTAAATCGAAAACTTCACCGCGTTCAAAGAAGTCCTTGAAATCAAACAGTCAAGGACGTCATGAAAGCGCAAACAAGAAACTATTAGATAACTTTACTCCACCGTAAAATCATTATGTCTCGATTTATTCAGTCCCTTCAGTTCATGAACCCCAGGCAAACAGTTGGTTGGCTCCTGAAGCAGAAGTCTTCACACTGCCATCGTTTTAGGCTCCAGTAAGGCAGGACCATAGTTTCAGTAAATTAAATCTAATTGTTCATGGTGTGCACACAAATGTAATAAATATCACTCTTTGCACAATAAATAATTCTAAACATAATAATTTCCAGTCGATCAATAAATATAAAGTTCAATACAAAGTTACATTCATAAATATAAACCACATAAATTAGCTGACATAAAATGTAAATACACAGTAAAACTAAACCGAAGTGCTCATAAATGTTTAAGGCACCTTAATTGTATCCATTGTTCTTTCAATCAATCTCTTATGGACGTCTGGATTTATATTTAAGTTTGTAAATCAGGCAAACAAAACTCACTGAAATCAATGAGCTAACTGCTAAGCTAAATGTAGCAAATGCACCAAAGGCTCTGTTCACCCCAGCCTGACATGTTGTAGCTGGCTCCTACAGTTTCAACACATTATATGTGAGTATCACGCAGAATTAAGGCGAAAAATGTCACAAACACAACTAATCTGTAGCTCTGCCCCTCTCAACGCGTCCGATCTCTGACACTCTCCCGCTCCAACCTATATGCATAGCAGATTGGCTCCAGTGGCTCACGTGACCCTTCATATCCCACAGCGATTGGCTATTGAGTAATCTCGCGATAATTGTCATTCAATAGATGAGAACTATAGCGAGATTTTACCATGGGAGCAAGCAAAACAGAACAGGAGACTGAAGAGGAAATGGGAAGATAAAGTTTGGAATTAACACCCGGTTACATAAGCACTTACATTTACTGGAGTAACTTTTTTTAGATTACTTTTAAAAAGTGTACTTTTAGGAATACTTTTTATTTTCACCTACACTTGCTTGAGTAATTCTATTCTGAAGTATCTCTGCTCTTACTTGAGTAAAATTTCTGGATTTTCTTCCCACTGAATGAAAAACAAACATGTTTTAACCAAAGATTCACCAGACACAGATGCACACCTGCAGTTTTTGTTAAAGTTTCATAACTTTTATACTAAAAGAAACTGATTTTTTTTTTTTTTTTGCCTAATTTTATTGTTTTTTATTTTATTTTATTTTATTTATTTATTATTTTTTTGTCATTTTGGTCCTTAAAATACCAAAAATTCAACTTCTTGTCATATTTTGATATGTCTAATGATGTAATTTTTAAATATCCAATGGTTGACATTTTGATTTAGTTATTAAAACGTAGTGCTTGGATAGACTTTTTACCTAATACTTTTTTACTCTTGCTGAAGTTTTGCTACTCAACCCTCCTGCTCTACTGGAGACTTTTACCAACCACTAAAATCTGCATTTGTGGTTTTAAAGAGGGGGTAACTATTGACTCTTTGTTTCTGTTTGATTTTTTTCCTTTTTAATAGGAAATATTAATACAAAATGCTATGTTTCCAGACACATTATGATGGATGCAACAGAGTTTTGCTGGGAATTTCTTTTATTTTTAAAATAATTGTGATGTTAAAATTATAACTGGTCAAGTAATTCAAAGACACTCCAGTTTTTATACATTTTACCCAGAAATAGTTGTTGAATTGTGGGTAACTTGTCCTGGTCCTGATCCAAACAACCCAGACTGTCTTAATCTGTGCAGTTCTGTTGATTTGATGCCCGTTTAATCTGCTTAATCTACACGTTTGCCTCGTTTGCACCTCAACACGTCGTGCGGTACGTTTGCGGTTTCTGCTGCACTCCACAGATGATAATGAGAAATTTAATGATCTCAGAGTGCAATCAGCTGCAACGTGTGAAGCTCAGGGGTTAGGGGAAAAAAACCATGTCAGAAACCTCACATGTTTCTGGAAGCACCAGATTCTACTTCACTGGATGTTTCTCCCTCTCTCATACTAACAGCTCTCTTATGAGGCTCACTCCTGCAGGTGTCAGAGGGAGGCAGAGCAGCGCAGCCATCAGCGAGAAATATGGGCTGTAAGCCGGAGCTGTAGCACCATTACCGCCAGCGTCTTACTGCTGCTTTCATCTGTTAGCTCTATCTCAATGGTCATCTGGGGAACCCGGCGGCCGTGCTGCCATCAAATTGGAGCAGGGAGCGGAGGAAGGAGGAAACAAAGGCCATTATACAAGATGTGCTGGTGTGTGGTTCAGGTATTGGACCTGGAGTGAGAAATGTTCTTCAGAGTCAGTGTGTTTCTTCACACATGTATTTTTTGTGTGTATTAGTACAAACGGATGAAAAGGGCAGAGTAGAAATCAAAGTCCTGCTTTGTTCATAAGAGGTCATCTGCAGACGGTGAGTCGATGCAAACAGACGACTTCAGGATGAAATCAGCTCAACGTGCTGTTGATCAAAACGTATTTAACCTTTTCACAATTTTAACCACAGAGAAACTAATCAATCAAGTTTATTTGTAAATAGATAAAACACAAAATTACAAAATACAAAGTCATAAGAGACATCACACAGTCAACAGCTGAGAAAACCAGAAAACATTTTGTTAATTGCATTAATCATCAAATATGTTGGTCAATATTTTATTTATTAGCGATCGAAAGCAACTCTAACCAGGCGGGTTTTTAGTCCAGATTTAAAGGAACTCAGTGTTTCAAGCGTTTTGCAGTTTTCTGGAAGTTTGTTCCAGATTTATGGTGCATAGAAGCTGAAGACCTTTAATCTGTTCAGTGATTTATAAACTAGCAGCAGTTTAAAGCCTCAGTGAAGGACTGTAGAACCGGGTGGTGTAGAACCAGGTGGTGTCTCTACCCTCCTGGTTCTAGTCAGATCTCCAGCTGCAGCTTCTGGTCTGTCAGCCAGTAAATCCTGGATGAGTTTCTCTGGTCGGAGACTTTAGTCCTCTGGGCCTGAATGTCCTGCAGCTGCTAGAAGGACCACTGAGGAACCAAAGGGTCAGGTCAGAGGTCAGAGGTCAGCCTGATCTCTAGTTTCCAGCTGGAACAACTGGAGCTGTCAGATGTAAATTTTAGGGAGATTTGTAAAGTTTCAAAAGGTTTGGTAACGTGTAATGAAAATGAAAGAGTTTTTAAGTTCCAGCTGCAGGTTTTAATCCCTGCAGGAACAGATCAGCTGGTCGTGATCAAGCTGTAAAACAGCAAAACTCCTTTCTCAGTTTTCCTCCAAACTCTTTATCTTTAATGAAATTTGAGAGCATATTAAGTTTTGTTGGACTATTTTTAGTACCTAGAAGCTGATATTTATACAGAGTCCTAAATGCTGTGAGAGTTGTAGACGAGTGTGTTTAGTGTGAGAGGATTGCATCGATATGAGCAGTGGTGCACCGGAGGAGACGGAACATAAAGAAGAGTAATGGCTTTATCTCCCAGTGTTACTGTCTGCAAAGCTGCACCTGAGTGTGTGTGTGTGTGTGTCTGTGTGTCTGTGTGTGTGTGTGAGACCTTTTAGTGCTGACACATGCCTCAGCGCCTTTAAGGTCGGAGGAAGAAGATATTATGTTTCTGATGTACGACTGTGAGCACAAACAGTCCCAGCAGCAGATGATGATGATGATGATGATGATGATGATGATAACTCGTCTTGAAGCCATGTTGGTCTCAGACCAGGTTCAGCTGGACCCGGGTCTGGATACTCACTCCGTGGTTCGTTCAGGATTCAGATCAATAAGCTTCTTAGCTTCTTCCTTGATTAAAAAGTGTAAATACTGTAGTTATGTACTTTGCCTCGCCATGGCTCTCATGTTACAGCAGCAACACAAAGTTCTGCTTAACAGTCAATTTGAATTGCAGTTCTGCAGGTTTCCTTTTATTTTTTTTACAAGTAACACCTGAAGAGTGGGATGTGAATTCATCTTTAGCATTTTAACCGTGAAACTTTTAAAAACATCCAGAGCAACAAACTGAAGGGATCTGCTGTTTGATAAAGAAATAGAGATGATTCACTGTAAAAACACAAAATCCTACCAAGTTTATCTGGTCTAGTTAACAAATATCTTAGTGCTCTTAAAATTAGACAAAACTATATTCTAAGTAACTTTTCAGTAAGACATAAGACAGGGCTGTCCGATGTGTGAAATAACACACTGACAGTGGAAGTAAAAGTGGGTTGCTAGGTAACGGACTGGGCTTGGCTGGGTTGCTAGGTAACGGACTGGGCTTGGCTGGGTTGCTAGGTAACGGCGCCAGTGGAACTAGAAGTTTGGGCTTAGTTCAAGTGTTGTAAAATATTTTCACTAGAAATTGAATTAAAGCTATTTGGTAAGATTTTGTGTTTTTCCAGTTTGTGTAAAGAAGTAGAGATGATTTGTGTAATTTGTTAGATAATCTTAATAAACCATCATGGTGGGGTTTTATAAAGTGTCTGTCGGTCTTGGAAAGCTCATATCCGCCTCAGGTTGACTTACAGCACATTATCAGTTAAGAAGCTGCAGTGAAAACCGGGCGCAGCGCGTCGTGGCGCGGCGCAGCTTGGTGCGGCATGTCGTGGCGCGGCGCAGCTTGGTGCGGCATGTCGTGGCGCGGCGCGGCTTGGTGCGGCATGTCGTGGCTTGGTGCGGCATGTCGTGGCGCGGCGCGGCTTGGTGCGGCATGTCGTGGTGCGGGATGTCGTGGTGCGGCATGCCTTGGCGTGGCGCGGCGCAGCTTGGTGCGGCATGTCGTGGCTTGGTGCGGCATGCCGTGGCTTGGTGCGGCATGTCGTGGCGCGGCGCAGCTTGGTGCGGCATGTCGTGGTGCGGCATGTCGTGGTGCGGCATGCCTTGGCGTGGCGCGGCGCAGCTTGGTGCGGCATGTCGTGGCTTGGTGCGGCATGTCGTGGCGCGGCGCGGCTTGGTGCGGCATGTCGTGGCTTGGTGCGGCATGCCGTGGCTTGGTGCGGCATGTCGTGGCGCGGCGCAGCTTGGTGCGGCATGTCGTGGTGCGGCATGTCGTGGTGCGGCGCAGCTTGGTGCGGCATGTCGTGGTGCGGCATGCCGTGGCGCGGCGCAGCTTGGTGCGGCATGTCATGGCGCGGCATGCCGTGGCTTGGTGCGGCATGCCGTGGCGCGGCGCAGCTTGGTGCGGCATGTCGTGGCTTGGTGCGGCATGCCGTGGCTTGGTGCGGCATGTCGTGGCGCGGCGCAGCTTGGTGCGGCATGTCGTGGTGCGGCATGTCGTGGTGCGGCATGCCGTGGCGTGGCGCGGTGCGGCGTGGCGCGGCGCGGCGGTTCAGCTGAGCTACAAACTGGATGAATAGGAGCGTCAAAGGTTCCAGTTGCTCTCATACACAGACAGCAGTAGGTCATAAATATCACACACATTAAGGAATGAGAATTAATAATAGAATCGAGGGCTTAGATGGTTTCAGTCAAGTAAAATAAACCGATAAATAATCAATAATGGAATAAGCAGACTTTACTAGCAACTTTAAAAAGGTTATTTTTTCTGTTGATATTGTTGGTTTTTGTCTCTGAATCAGGATTACACACGTTTGTCAGAATACGCCCACGTTACTCTGGTGGATATTCTGTTAATTCCTCTGCAGATTTTTGCTAAATTATTAAAACATTCTGGTTTCCAGTGAGTTCCTGTCCACGATGCTGAAATAAACACAATACAACATGAGTAAAAATCTGGATATTATGTCAGAAAATAGGAGGAAAACATTGATTAACATGTTTTATTTTTCTCCCATTTTACCTCAGTTTCCTGATCTAATATATCAAAATGCAGTGACTTGTAATCATGACATAAAAGTCATTTTTACCAGACTAAAATATGCAAATGACTTTACAAAGTCGTAAAAATGATGAAATATTTCTCAAAGACAGTTTGGAGGAAATGTAGGTAGTTTTTGATTCCATCCAATCATGCAGGAGTCTCAGCGCATCGAGGACAAAGACACCGCATGTGGATCCTGTGATCTACGGCCTCCTGGATGAAGAACGGACAAAACACAACTGGAAAGTCTTTGTTACTTAGTGATGGATTTACAAATGTCAGTAATATTCAGTCTGATAGCAACAAAAGGAACGAAATCATCCGTCTCTGATAACATTTTGTTGTTTCTGTGCCTTAGGAAAAGAAATGGTGTGCCCTATTTTTTGTCCTTGTCTTGATAAATATTACAACCAGCATAAATGTTTCAGTGCCACATGCATCCTGGTGTCTGTGCTGAATACAGTCCTTGTTGTCTGAGCCTGATTGTGCTGTGCAGTTTTTCCCCGTTTGCTTTCTGCCGAGGACAGACCACCAGCTTCTGTTCAGCAAAAAGTCTTTCCAACGTCAAGTCTGCAGATTTTAAGAGAAAGGTAAAAACAGGTTTCTTTGTAACCTGTTTGTAACTTTGAGGAGGAACCGTGAAGGAGCATCCTCTACTGTAGTGGTCTAAAGTCTTCTTTTAAACTGAAAGCAAATTCATGTTGCGTTCCAGTCGTACTGGGAATCGGGAAATTTGGACTTCCCATCTGGGAAAATCAACTGGAACGCTCTCTGAAGTCAGATTTCCCAATACTGCTAAGGCCGACTTTACCTTCCAATATGGCCGCTCCTCAAAATCAACAGTCGTACAATGTGATGGAAACATGACGCACAAATGAGAGTTAATCTGAAATCAGAGCCGCATGAAGCACCTGCAGCCTTAAACTGAGCAAATTACAAGTGGAGTTTGGATTTCAGTGGAACGTTACCCTCATGATGCCAGAGGAACATAACAGCTCAAAGTTATTCATTTCCTGCTTGAAGAAAAGATTTTAACATGATTTGGTTCCAACCTGCCCTGATCTGAGTGAAAATCCTGAGTGAATCTGTAGCATTCAGTGTAAAATGTAATTTACATATTACTGCATATTTGCAGTGTATTATTTTACAGTGTTTTAGAGAACATGAGGGAAATAATTAACATTGTATCATAGTTTAGTTTTGGGATTTGACCCACAAATTTTACTCAAGTAAGAGCAGAAATACTTCATAATAAAATTACTCAGGTAAAAATAAAAAGTCCAAAATGCTCCGAAAAGTAAATTTTTTTCAAAGAAAACAATTACTCAGGTAAATATAACTAGTTACCTCTGGTCATATTATTCCACATTGAATTGAAACGTCAGTGTTCGGTGGATCAGTCTGTAACTATATTTGGGTTATCCTTTTTTTCTCCAACCATTAATATTTTCTGCAGGTTTTTGTCGCCTCCCTGGAAGATCACTCAGAAATAGAGCGGTGGAAAACATTTCTATCAGCTCTCCCAGGACGCCTTAATGATTTTATTAACACACTTCCTGAACAGTTGGATTCTGGGACAGTTTCAAAACGCATGAAGGTCAACTCGAGTTTATTTGTAGAACAAGTTTGTCCACTTTCTGCCTTCCTCTTCAGCTCATATATATTTTATTTCAGACTGTAGTTGGGAGGTGATAAAGAAACACATCAGATCTTTCCAGCTCATTTCCTGCCAGTAAACGACATTCAGTCTTTTCTCACTGCTGAAGAGTTGAGTCTGGCTTCACGTTTTCACCTTTTTCTCATATATATTTCTCTTGAACCCCAGGACTTGGGAAGCCTTTATAAATTTGTTAAAGATTTTTAATTTCCAGACTAACCTTGTGCTGTTACATCTGCAGTCTCATTGGTTTTCATGATGACATGTTGCCTTAATCGAAGAGCCTTAAGGAAACTCACGTTTCTCTGCGTTATTGTTTCAACGTTTCGGATGGGGAACCTTGTTCTGCAGGATTTGACAGGATGCTGCCCACCAGGAGTGGCTGATGCTGCAGAGCTGCTGCACCTTTCTTTGACCTCAGTCACATGAATGTTTTGTTCCTGACCTGCTGTTGAGGGAACTCAGGTGTGTTGGAGATTACACCAACAATAGCAGGATAGTAGATCTGCGGACTGAGATTGGAGACCCTCACTGGTGAAAGTCTTTAATCTGTAGTATTCAGTGTGAAATTGTTTCTTAATCTTGTCCCAGAAGTTGAATTTTTTAACCACATCAAACCTTTTATTCACACTGCAGCCTGAAGTGATCCAAATCACCTTACTGCGACCTACATGTGATCTTTTTATGACAATCTGAAAACTCAGTGGATTTTTATAAATGCAGCTCTTGGATGTGTGGTTCTGAATCTGATACATGTCGGACTCGTGTCATTGATACTAATCTACATCCCTGCAAGTGGTAAGAAAACAACAACCAGTGTGAATTATGATGAGGATTAAAGTGCTGCTCTGGTCAGACAACAACTTTAAAATCACAAGATGTGCTCCACCGTTAGCATCCATGTTTATCTGCGCGGTTGCTACATGTGACGCTCCTGCACCTCTGCATGAGGGATACTGTTAGGCTGTTTGCGGTTCTCATTAAGAGAGTAACATTCAGGTCACGTATGTTTGGAAATGTGAACAGTCGCGCAAAAAAGTCTGATTTCACAAAAATCTGGTATTGAGCCTTAAAGCCTGCAGTCTGAACGCAGGTTGGTCACCATGTTAAATCAGAAAGTCTGTAAAATCTACCAGCACTTTACAAAACAAACATCACTGTGCTCACAGTGTGGTCCGCGGGCCATTTGTGGTCCGCGGACCATTTGTGGCCCTTTAAATGATTGTGATTGGTTTTGGTAAAACTTTGGCCAACAAAACAGAAAATAATTTATGACTCCAAAGGTTTGAAAATAGTTTTTTTGTTTTAATAAGGTCTTTAATGATATACGGATTTCACACAAAGATTCTTTATGCAGGCGACGCAAACAAAATAAAAAAGAAATGTCAATGAACAAATGTTTGCATGTTTAGTTTAATGATTTTTGTGGCTTAAATTCACCAGATTTGGCTCTTAGGAGGGAAAATCTTAGAACAAATCCCCACAAACATGATCCACCATTAAAAAACAATCTTCCTCCATCATCATCATCACAGTTCCCAAACTTAATCCTAATGGATGGATGGATTTTGGGGGATTTTAAAGCATCTTTTCAAGGGTGTGATCTGAAAACTCCTTAGGGTGAGGGACTGAAACTTTGACCATTATAAACTGAATTTAACTGATTCACATCGACTTGGACTGATTATATATTGTCCCATATGAATCGGATCTTTCTGCTTTTTGAGATGACGTTTTTTGTGAATTGGTTTTGTGTAAATCAACTGAACTGCTTTTTGAATCGAATCACAGGAATAAAAGAACGACTCAGATGTAGCTGCGCCTCTGAACAATACAAACATCATGAACTGACTGAAGCCTTCCTCTGCTTCACTTCCGCCGTCAGATCCTCACAGATGTCAAAGCTCGCGCGCGCGCCCAGGTGTCGCCCTCCGTCGCGGGACGCATCCGCAGCTGCGTGCGGAGCGGCTGACGTCAGGAGCGGAGCGGCACGAGAGGAGTTGAAATAGGGCAGAGCAGAAAGCGGAGCTGCGAGAGGAAACCAGCCGCGCAGAGCCGCAGGATGGACAGCCGCCGCCGCTGCTGAGGGTCGGGGACGCGCCGCCCGCCGCTGAAACAGCCGCGTCTGAGAGCCGCCAGCGCGAAATCATTCCGAGCCACAACGAACCCAGTGGGACTACAGGCGGAACAGTTCGGACTCACCGCTGCGTGGAATCTGTTTGTTTCTTTCTGCGCTTTTCCTCGGAGGATCTCAGGTAAGGAGGCAGATGGCTTAACATCCAGCAGCTACAAGTTTGGTGGATTTGATTTGATTTTGAGTGAGCGGAGGCTGTGTTTCTTGTTTGTTTGTTTTTTCTTTTCTTTCTTACAATTTGCAATAGTTTTATTTGAAAATAAATCCGTCAGAAATTCCAGCTGGGTTGAAAAGGAGCCTTACGGCGCAGGGCGATGGCGGTGACCGGGTCCAACTACTGCTGCAAAACAGCTGCTGTAAATCATTTAGCGGATGGAAAACAACATGAAGAGCTCCAGGGGTTGAGTGATGAGGCGCGTATGTCTGGCTGGACACTCCGGCATGGATTCCCGATCCCTCTCAGTTCATCAGGCTGGATGTTGACAAGACTTCACCTTTAACTGGAGACATGCAGAAAAAACTCATAGGAGTGGAAAAGGGAGAAAATCCTTAACAACATCGACTTAAATCAGCTGCTTTTGCCAAGAAACCCCAGAGAGAGTGAGGAGAGGCCGGCCGGTGGAGCAGGGCTGCCGCTGAAAACCTGCCCGTCTCCCCGGATCCTCCGCTCCGCGTCAGGCTGCCTGAATATGAATCCATGCACAGAAAAGGCATTTAATGAAAACCTTCAGCTTATAAACAACACGTGCAGCTGCGGGCATCTGCGCGTGCATGGACATCAAAAAGCACGTGCAGGCGTCAGGATCGATATGTGACCCTGGTTTCCGGTTTGGTGCAGTTCTGACTCCAGTTTCACTCTCACCTGGAGACGTTGCCTGGTTCAGCCTGTGTGCTGGAGAAGCTGCTGACTCAGTGGAGAGGCCACGAAGAAGAAACGCAGCAGCATCAAAGCTGCAGGAGAAGTGGAGATGAAGCCACTTCTAATCAGCAGTGATTAAACAAGCCGAGCCCCGGGTCGCCTTACAAATAATGATGTCAACCAGAACAGAGTCAGCAGGGCTGCTGCAGCTCCCAGCCTGCCTGCTGCAGCTCCCAGCCTGCCTGCTGCCGTCCGGAGAGTCATTACCGAGGCCGGCAGATGACGGCTGGTTGTTGCTTCACAGACGGGTTTAATAGTGGGATCACGCACACACACACACACACACGCACACACACACCCAAACAAATCCTTACCGTAACATTTCCAGTCATTAGAGCTGAATTAGGCTTCTGGAGCTGCGCTGATGACCAATTAAAGCAGAAGCGGCTTAAACGCGGCTGCGTCTGACAGTAACTTCTGTTTCACTTCATCCATGACGCCTTCCTGCTGCAGCGTGTGAGAGAAAGGCTTTCTACAGGTTTTCATGCTCTGCTCCTCTTAGTCTGGCAGGCTATTTATCCAGGTCTCCAGCCTGCATTTAAATTCATCATCATAAGCATGTAATTGACCTTTTGAGCGACGCTGACAGAATAAATGCTGCAGTGAGTTTTCCACTCCGACAAACTGCTGCGCGGCGTCGCTGTTGTTTTGTTGTCCTTAATGTGCGATTTGATTTCAGATTGCTGTGATTGGATGATGCAGAAAAACTTAGGGATTAGCCTCACATGCAGCATCAGAATAATATAATATACCAGTGACTGGACTCAGCAGCTGCGTGGTTTTTGTTTCTCCATCAGATTTGCTTTGTTCCAACACTGAACACAAGGGTTTATGTTCATACCTTTAATTTTAGTCAGTTTAATTAAATAAATGTCACTTTGTTTTTATATGAAATGTCATCAGAGCAAACCATTGTTACAGCAACGAAAATGATTTCATTGATCAGCCAAGTTTATTTGTGCAGCACATTTCAGCACTTTTCATCAAAAAGCTCCACATCATAAAAACACAAAAATCATAAAACAACACAGTTAATTGACGTTTTGTCGAGTCTCATCATCAAACATGTTGATCGATGTTCCATCAGGAATAAAGCAGCTCCAACCAGCCGGGCGTTCAGCTCAGCGTTTCGGTTGTTTTTCAGTTTTCTGGGCGTTTGTTCCAGGTTTGGTGCATAGATGCTGAATGCTGCTTGGTTCTGGTTCTGGAGTGTAAATATAAAAAATTCCACAAAATGTAACAAGAACAGCTTCACGTTGGTTTGCAGTTTAACAAAAAGTTAAATAAACATTTCTTTTTGCCTCCATGTGACGTGGCTGGTTTTGTTTTTCAAACGACCTCGGCTGGTTTTGGACGGATTGTTGTGACTTTTCAGAGGAGATCCGGTCGGTTTGTTTCCGACCTCACAAGTTAAACACATCCAACACGTCTGTGCGTCTTTTTATTTAGTATTTATATGACGTAGTTATAGGTCCAGACTCTCCTCACAGTGAGAGTTTTTATTTTTATTTCTGTCAGTTGTAGCTGAGTAGAAAATGCTAACTGGCTCCACATGATGCTTGCAGCGTTTTGGTTTCTAATGAAGTAACAGTTGTTCTTCAGCAGAAGTGGCAGCTGAAGCCGCCGCCGTCTCATCAGAAAGGTGATTTATTTCTCCCTCCCCAACATGGCGGTCCCCTCAGGTGAAGCGGTTCGTACACCTGGTGACTCCGTCGAGCTGAGCTCAAAAACAAAAGCAAAGATTCATGAGGTGTTGTGAGCTGCCAGCCGCTCTGCGGTGCAGGCCGCCTACCAGCTTTCATTTGAAGTGATGAAATGTTTCCTTCTGGGTTTAAAACTGATGGAAATCGCTCGGTAAGAACGACGCTATCGCTGCACCGTCCTGCTCGTTTCCGGGCTGGTTGGATCTCCTCGCAGGTCGCAGACATCACCGGTCACTTGAAATTCTGATCAGTGATGTTGAACTTCTAGAAATGACCTTTACTGCTGGATCCCACATGAGCTCAGAGCGGCAGCGGCAGCGCTGCCCAAACAGAGCCGCCTGGAAAGAGTCAGCAGAGAGTGAGAAACGTGGAGAGGGGTTAGCGAAAGGTCAGCTGCCATCTCTGTGTTCAGCATCCACTGTAGTCAGCCATCTGTCAGCCTCTTTTATGCCCGTCCCTCTGCCCTCACGGAGAAAACCCCAAACTGAGGCTCTGCCTGCTTCACAGGAGCGACCAGCCTCTGGGTCGTCTCACCAGCTCACATCGTTAGAGTCCCGCCCAGGAGGCAAAGGCAGCACGACCTTAACGTTTTTATCAAAGTAAAAGCGGCCAACAAAAGACTGGAGTAAAATATATCGGGTAAAAAGTGTCAAATTAATCATTTGATATTTAAACTTACATCATCAGATGAACCAAAATATAAACCCAAGTGGAAATTTCTGCAATTTTTGGACAAAAAAAGTAGCAAAATGAAGTAAAATCAGTTTCTTTCAATAAAAAAAACTTCAGAAACTTTAACAGAAACTTCAGGTTTTGGTGAAAACATGTTTGATTTTCATTCAGTGGGAAGAAAACCCAGAAATTTTACTCAAGTAAGAGAAAAAATATTTTATAAAAAACTACTCAAGTAAAAGTAAAAAGTACAACGTAGTACAAGTACTCCTGAAAGTACATTTTTACCTAAAAAGCAACTCAAGTAAATGCAACTAGATACTCAGTTTTTAACTCGCTAAACTCAGTTTATAAAGACCTTCATGGTTTCTGTCTGTGTTGGCCTGCAGAGGTCAAACCCTGACCTTTTGACCTGCAGAGGTCAAACCCTGATCTTTTGGGTTGCAGAGGTCAAACCCTGACCTTTTGACCTGCAGAGGTCGAACCCTGACCTTTTGACCTGCAGGGGTCAAACCCTGACCTTTTGACCTGCAGGGGTCAAACCCTGACCTTTTGACCTGTAGGGGTCAAACCCTGATCTTTTGGGTTGCAGAGGTCGAACCCTGACCTTTTGACCTGCAGAGGTCAAACCCTGACCTTTTGACCTGCAGAGGTCAAACCCTGATCTTTTGGGTTGCAGAGGTCAAACCCTGACCTTTTGACCTGCAGAGGTCAAACCCTGATCTTTTGGGTTGCAGAGGTCAAACCCTGACCTTTTGACCTGCAGGGGTCAAACCCTGACCTTTTGACCTGTAGGGGTCAAACCCTGACCTTTTGACCTGCAGGGGTCAAACCCTGACCTTTTGACCTGTAGGGGTCAAACCCTGATCTTTTGGGTTGCAGAGGTCGAACCCTGACCTTTTGACCTGCAGAGGTCGAACCCTGACTCATCTGAACTGGAGTTTTAGAAAGGAAGCAAACAGGATATTTCTCTCAAATATTAATTTTGGGTTTTTCCTCTGACATGAAGTTTTACTTTTTTGTCACATCGTCGCTCCTGTAATTGATCCAGGATCTGAGCTGATCCTGGTTCTGTGCTGATCCTGGTTCTGTGCTGCTGATCCTGGTTCTGAGCTGATCCTGGTTCTGTGCTGATCCTGGTTCTGTGCTGATGATCCTGGTTCTGAGCTGATCCTGGTTCTGTGCTGCTGATCCTGGTTCTGTGCTGCTGATCCTGGTTCTGTGCTGATGATCCTGGTTCTGAGCTGATCCTGGTTCTGTGCTGATCCTGGTTCTGTGCTGATCCTGGTTCTGTGCTGATCCTGGTTCTGTGCTGCTGATCCTGGTTCTGAGCTGATCCTGGTTCTGAGCTGATCCTGGTTCTGTGCTGCTGATCCTGGTTCTGAGCTGATGATCCTGGTTCTGAGCTGATCCTGGTTCTGTGCTGATCCTGGTTCTGTGCTGCTGATCCTGGTTCTGAGCTGATCCTGGTTCTGAGCTGATCCTGGTTCTGTGCTGCTGATCCTGGTTCTGTGCTGCTGATCCTGGTTCTGTGCTGCTGATCCTGGTTCTGAGCTGATCCTGGTTCTGTGCTGCTGATCCTGGTTCTGTGCTGCTGATCCTGGTTCTGTGCTGCTGATCCTAGATCTGTGCTGCTGATCCTAGATCTGTGCTGCTGATCCTGGTTCTGTGCTGATCCTGGTTCTGTGCTGCTGATCCTGGTTCTGTGCTGCTGATCCTGGTTCTGTGCTGCTGATCCTGGTTCTGAGCTGATCCTGGTTCTGTGCTGCTGATCCTGGTTCTGTGCTGCTGATCCTGGTTCTGAGCTGCTGATCCTGGTTCTGAGCTGATCCTGGTTCTGTGCTGCTGATCCTGGTTCTGTGCTGCTGATCCTGGTTCTGTGCTGCTGATCCTGGTTCTGAGCTGATCCTGGTTCTGTGCTGCTGATCCTGGTTCTGAGCTGATCCTGGTTCTGTGCTGCTGATCCTGGTTCTGTGCTGCTGATCCTGGTTCTGAGCTGATCCTGGTTCTGTGCTGCTGATCCTGGTTCTGTGCTGCTGATCCTGGTTCTGTGCTGCTGATCCTGGTTCTGAGCTGATCCTGGTTCTGAGCTGATCCTGGTTCTGTGCTGCTGATCCTGGTTCTGTGCTGCTGATCCTAGATCTGTGCTGCTGATCCTGGTTCTGAGCTGATCCTGGTTCTGTGCTGCTGATCCTGGTTCTGTGCTGCTGATCCTGGTTCTGTGCTGCTGATCCTGGTTCTGTGCTGATCCTGGTTCTGTGCTGATCCTGGTTCTGTGCTGATCCTGGTTCTGTGCTGATCCTGGTTCTGTGCTGCTGATCCTGGTTCTGAGCTGCTGATCTTGTAAACATTAATGATGGAAAACACAGCTGGATAATTAAGTATGCGTTAACACTGCATGCTGTTCAAAATGTCCGGTTTTTAAACTGAACAGAAGGAAGAAAATCTGCTTGTTCTGCTTTTTTATTTTCAGATATGAGAAGATGAGGAGGTTTTGATGGATTTGTAGATTTATCTGGGCTGCATTTGTGTTTCTTCAGCTTGAACCTGATGTGTTTGATGGATGCCGCTGCAGGAGGGGGTTTGAGATGTTTTCGCATCCACCTGAATAAGATGTAGTTGCGCCACTGGATAAGTGGGTTGAAACCGGGTCACTGATGATGACACTGATGGAGAGGAAGAACTCCAGGATTGTTCATGATTAGAAAAAGCCAGGTGTTTCTCTCTCTGCCTGCTGAGAGTTTTAATGTCGTTCAGGAACGTTTTGATTCTTTTGAACGGCGTTGAGCCGCGAACGAGTCTCATGGTGAGAACTGTTCTGTTATTTACGACTTTGCTTTCTTATGATGCTCTGCTCACAGCTAATATTGTTTTTAATTTATTAAAATTATTTAATCAGTGAATAAATACAACAGATAAATTTGACGCCATTAAAATCCAAACTTTCAGAATCTGTAAATAACTCAAAACGCCTCAAGTCGATTTGTTCATGACAACATGAACGAACCGTTTGACAAGGTTAGAGTCCTGGTCCAACGGCGTTTTGACTAAGGTCCAAAGGGTTGGAGTCCCAGTTGACGGCGTCTCAACTAAAGTTCTACAGCTTTTTATTTCTCTTTCTCACTGTTTTTATTTAATTATGTAAAGCACTTTGAAATGCCTTGCTGCTGAAATGTGCTATACAAATAAAATTTGATTGATTGACTAAGTGAGTTACTGATATTTTAATGTCAGGTTGTATATGCTAAGATGTTAAACACATTTTCAAGGTGTTTGTTAAATGGGTTCAGTGATTCTCAGCCTGGAAAGAAAGAATATTCTTCACTTTATTGGAGTTATTGTTCATGGAAATGTGCATTCAGCAGGAAAACGATCAGCTTGAATGTTTTTAATCAGCTTTGCATTTTAAAACTTTAGAAGTCATTTTTGAGGAAAGTTATTCACAGCTACAGGTTCAGAAGAACCTCAGGTAGAACTGGTTTATTATGAGATCATTTTTGGCAGAAATAATGGCAGATGATGCACATTTCTAAAAGTCTTTGATAAATAAATCTGTCCTGTTTTATCAAACTGCTTCAGTTTCTTCTGCAGGAGAAATTTGATTAAAAACATTTACAGAAAGAAAACATTAGGATAAATACAAAGAACTGATCTGATGACTTGAATAATAATAAAATAATTAGAAATATTTTAAGCAAAATGGCAGAAACGAAGCATCACATGTTCGTCTCCTCGGTGACGTTTAAATGAATTTGATTGACTTTGTAGAAAGTTTGACCAGTGATGTAAGAAGTGCATCATTCTTCGATGCTTTAAAGACTCTGAACAGCTTTGATCTCATTTTTGGCTAAAGGGTTTTTATTCCTGCAGAAGAGGCAGACTACATCCGACTGCCTCCCAAAGCTTAAGTCTTGCTGGGAATAAAGATATTAACTCTGAGTTTCTGAAGGAGAACTTTATTATTTTATTCCATCTGTGTGTCTGAGCATCGAGGTGCATTGATGTTTCACAGAGAAATCCTCCTCAGTCCTTCCATCTACAGATTTAATTTGCCTTTTATGCACATAAAAACCATGCAGAACCGCTGCTACGTTGCTCCATGTTGTCCGGTTTCTATTTCTTTCTTTGTGCTTTTGGTCAGTTTGACTTCAGCTTCAAGGTTTTGGTTCAGTTTGTTCATTTTAGCTGTGAATAAAAGTTACTGAGTTGATTCTGCACATCCTGGTTCTGGTCCACTTTCTGAATGATTGAAGATTATGGAGTTTATCAGGGCCATAAGGTTTGTACAAAAGGAAAGAAAATGAAAAAAGGTGTCGAACTGAAAAATTATTTTGAAACTGAAAATAAACCCTCTTAAACTGAAAAGTAGTTTCAAATCTTCTTTATTTGAAATGTTTTTTTTCCTGTTTCAAATCTTTAAAAAAAAATTTTTTTCAGTTTCAAAATAATTTTTCAGTTTAACCTGACAGCCATGATGGGCCTCAAGGCCAACGGCTCCAGTCTGGTTATGGAAGCCTGGCAGGGACAAACCTCAGAACAGAGTGGAATGGTACTGAGAAGAAGCTGTTCTTCCTGTTCTCACGTTTCTGGTTCGTTTGGAAGCTGTTTGTGAAGCCGATGCTTCGGAGAAGCGACTGAAAGGCCACATGTGCTGCTGCTCCTCTTCAAAATGAATACATGAACTGGTCTCAGCCTCCATGTGCTTCGGTCTCGCGCTCTAATTACTGTAATGACTTTTCCTCCTCTGTTGGAGGTTTTCTTGCTAAATGCTGATGTTTATTTGAAATATTTATTTCAATTTAAGCCTCTTATGTTCTTAAAGGGCCGGTTGAACCAGAAGGTATAAAACTCTTTAACAAACTGCAATAGTATTAATAAATAGCTGTGTGTGTGTTTGATGATACTGATTTAAATACTCAACATGTTTTCCCTCCAGAATTGTTTTCATGATTTACTTTTGATTTTATGGAGATAAATCTGAAATATTTCCACCCATGTATGACAGTAAATGTGATTTTTCTTTTATTAATTGCTGCATCGATCAGACTGAGGCAGCAGTGGAGCAGAAAGAAGAAATGGTTAGCATCTGCTAACAGAAGGTTTTTGACTATCGTTTGTGGAAAATTACCAGTAAAAATATATTTTGTGTGAATTCGCAAAACATTGGAGGGATTGATTGTAATTTGGCAAACAGAAAAAAACAGCTTTGATTTGATTGATAAAATATTTAAGCACATAAAGTTTTATTTCTTCATCCTTCTGGAGTCTAGAGGGCCACATGAAAACTTCTGGTGGGCCGGATCTGGCCCTTGGGCCCTCAGTTTGACACCATCTAAACCTTTTTCCTCTGATGGTCAGTTTTCTGTCATTTTTAAATGAAAAAAGCCAAAACTAACTGCATTATTTCTTGTTTATTACAGTGCTGTGTAAAATAGCAGCTGCTGGCAGCTTTATTAAATCTTGGTGATGAATCTTATTTAGTTTTCATCGTTAATGAAACCACAGTGATAAAATGAAATGGTCATTCCTGCTAACTAGCACCATCTGCAAATCCAATATCTCTGCTGGCGTGTCCATGTTTCATCATTACTCTCCAACAGAAGAGATTATTTTTAATCCGTGACACTCAGAGAACGAAGTACAGGATCTACTGCAGCTTTGACCAAATATGTAGAGTCTGGAAATACCTAAAATATGACCTCTAATACAAAGAGTTTTTACATGCAAGTCTTATTTGAAATATTTTTATGTTGTTTTTTTAAATAAAACATGATGCTGCAGTGGCAAAATAGATGAACATTGGAAAAACTGACCATAATTTATAATGTTCCTGTAGTTAATCGAAGGAAACGAAATGAAATTATCCCTCTCATCATTTTACCTTCAGGAGGATCTGTGCCCTAATACTTTAAGCACTAATGTTTTTTCCTCCTGATGGTCCAGTCGACCCGGTTCTACTGGAACCAGAACTCCATCATCCACTCCACCTCCAGCTGCTGTGGCTCTGAGTCAAACCAACCTGTTCCCCTCCTGGCCTGTGGGGGCGCTGCACCAAGAACCACTGATGGAAACGACACAGAAACCATATTTACCCAGAATTAGCTTCTTGTTCATTAGCTTGTTGTTCATCAGTAGCTTGTTGTTCGTTAGCTTGTTGTTCATTACCTTGTTGTTCATTAGCTTGTTGTTCATTAGTAGCTTGTTGTTCATTAGTAGCTTGTTGTTCGTTAGCCTGTTTTTCATTAAATCAAATCAAAGTTTATTTGTATAGCACATTTCAGTAGCAAGGCATTTCAAAGTGCTTTACATCATTAAACACACAAACATAAGCTAGCGGTCGTTAGCTTATGTGAATTGTAGCCTTGGATTCCTGTTGCAGCTGCTGTGGTTTTCTGCTGCTGTAGCTCATCAGCTTCACGGTTCACATTGTTGTGCAGAGACGTTGTTCTGATCACTGAGATGATTGGTTGTCTGAACTTCTGTTTTCTATCCGTCATTTGAAGCCGGTCTGCTGATTATCCCCTTTCTCAATCGCTGCATTTCCTTTAGAAATGTGCAGAAAACTGTGTTGATATTCCATTAATGTAAACAAATACAGTTTTGCAATTGTGGTGTTTCCATTACATAACAAATTAAACTAAAGTTACACGTGAACAAGTTGAATAAGTTATGTGATAAGTCATTAGAAAACATACCGCACTGTCACTTCCTGTCATTGTTTCTTCGTAGTTTCCACCAGTAGTAACATCCGGCTGCTGGTCACATAACATTATGTGATGTGAAAAAGTGTTTTCATTGCAGTTTTGTGAAATAAACTAATTTCAATGCACCTGAAAAACCTACGCAAAAACTTTATTGAAAAATGAAATTGGAGTGTTTCCATGAAGTAAATCTATTTTCATACCAGCATTTCTTTATTACCTCCATTAGTTCTTTGTAATGTTTCTGTTTGCATTGCATATTTAAACATAAGCCTGTTTCCGTAGGACAGACTGTCAGATATACTGATCCAGATATTCTGAAATTCATAAAAATGGAAATAAAAAGTAAACATTGAAAGAGAAAAGGCTGAAAGCTGCAGACCCTGTTCAGTCTAACCGGTGGGAACGAGTGACGGTCTTCTGCAACCACACAGGCGGAGGAAGACAATGCAGAGAAACCAGGATCGGGCAGAACGCGACGCTCCCACTGGTTCTGTTGGATCAGGGTGAAGGAGTGTTTGAAACCTGAGCGCAGGCGGCGATGTTCCTGAAGAGACGGGCGTCAGTGTGAGGCGCCGCTTAGAGCAGCCGAGTGTAGAGAGGCTTGTTCCAAAATGGGCCAAGCACCGTTTGGGGGAACATGGAGTGATTGACAAAGGCCATTTATTTTTTACCTTCTGCTTTTACTGTATTTGGGGATACGTTAACCAGTGGATATCTCTAATGCATGACTCTTCTCAATAGTTCAGCTTAAAAATGCATTTAAAATCTCATCTGTTCTCAGGATTGCAGTAAAAGAGCCTCCAATGCAGAAACTCCAACTCTAGTCGGGGAAATCACTCACAAATGAAACTTTCTCCATCCTTCCATCCCTCTTTTGTATCGTTTTTAAATACTCAGCAACTTGCAGGGAGGAAAAAAGCATGCTGAGCGTGAAACGACTGTCGGAGTGGAACTGCGTGTGTCATTTGTAACTGTGACAGCAATCCTACCTGGAGAGCTGCAGAGCAGAGAGAGGCGTTACAGAGAGCAACGGCTGCTTGTCTTCATTTACGCTCCAGCTTCACTTCTACTGGAGCCGCAGCCTTTTAAAAGGACGGAGTCACTGGGACCAACCCAGTGATTGAGGCTTTGGTCTAAATCATTACTGACCAGGAAGCTAAAGTAATTCAGCCTCTGTCTTCCTGTTTTAGCATTCTCCTGGAAATGCATTTCTGCCACCTGCAAACCAACCAGATGTTGAGCCAAAAGGTGAAGGTCTGTGACATGTGGGGAACCCCAAGGCTCAGTCCTAGGACGCTCCCATTGGCTCAGGTTTAACAGGAAGTGGGATTAGCTACCGAAGCTACACAGATGATACACAGCTCATGATGTCACCAGGTGACCTTTGAACTCACCCCATCACTGAGCAGATGTGTGGATGTGCCACAACGTTCTCCAGCTGAACAGAAACTGAAGTTACTATAGAGGAATGATCTAGAGTTGTAGATCTAGAGTCAACACACAGCTTCAGTTGTTACAGCTGGAAACTAGAGATCAGGCTGACCTCTGACCTCTGACCTGAGCCTTCAGAGCCACATAAAGCCGGTTCTAAAGTGGGCCTTCTAGCAGCTGCACCACCCAGTTCTACAGTCTTTCACTGAGATAACAGACTTTAAACTACTGGTAGTTTATAAATGACTGAATTAAAGACTGAAGATCTGCTGCCGTTGGATCAACCTGCTGGTTCTGGTTCTGCTTCTGCTCTGCATCTTCTGGTCACAGTTGGCTTGTTGATGGATCATCTATATGCCAACTAACTAAATAAGCAATTCTTATTTAATTCAAGAATTGCTGAAGAAATATGAGATTAAATCTTTTCTTCCTGGTTTCGGTAACTTTGCTGCTTTACAAGCTCAAACAATGAATAATTTATCCCTGAGGAGAGATTTTCGTTTAATAAAAAAATGCTCCATTTCTTATTTAAACAAAGTGTGCTTAGTGGGGCCAAAAGGCTTTGAAATCTTAAAGCTGATATTGTTCCTGATGACAGCAGCTTGAAGGAGAACTCAGATCTCTTAGAGTTCACTTTGTGTTTTCAGGGAATTTGATGCTCTAAAATTCAGACTGTTTCATTTGATCAAAATCTGAATGTTCTTAAAGGGCCGGTTGTGCCACAATGTGTTAAAACCCATTAAACTGTTAAAATATCAATATTTTAACACTTTTTCACACTGATCAGTTCCTCCAGGATTTGGTTCCTCAGATTTTGTGGTGCTGATTTAGGAATATTTATAAGGAAATTTTACGACGTTTGTCCTAATGTTTGATATTAAATGTGACTTTAACTGAGGCAGCAGTCAAGTAAACCCAATGTTTTTGGTCAATTTTGAGAAAAATTAGCAGTAAAAATCAGAATTGTGGAGATCTGATGAGTTTGAGTGAAATTTGTTGGTGAAAAACCGAAGGAACTTATTGATGTAACCTGGAGTCTGCAGGTCCACATGAAAAGCTACGGCGGGCCAGATTTGGCCCCAGGACCGTTAGTTTGACACATTACACCATATCTGTGTCTGTTAATTTGACACAAATAAATAAAGTTTGTTACATCAGTCGACCATTTAAAACCACAAACATTACAAAGTAGAAACAGTTTCCAAGTAAATGAACAACATTTGATTCCTGAATCAGTAATAAACTCTGTCAGAATATTGTTTTTGTTCATAAAGAGCTTCTCTAGGATAACTAGATAACTGATATAAATAACTGAATTTCTGCAGAACTGAAACGGTTAGTGACAGATTGTGCGGTATCATTTTGTGCTGCAGATTATCCCTCCTTAGACCCAGATGTGGTTTTGGTGACACTTCCAGTCAAACCTGAAATCCTGCATCTGCTTCCAGAACCGGACCAGATGTGTTTCTGACTCCTCCTCGCTTAGCAGAACAAAAAACGTTTCTGTGTTTTATAATTAGACATAATCACATCATTATGCAAAAAGATCGATTTCTTCTCCTGGCTTAAGAACAAAATTCATTCTAAAAAATTGGTTTCTGTTTTGTATTTTGACAGTTTTTACATCAATTTGATAGCAGGAACGTCTCAACTTTGAGCAGCGGTTTCTGGAATAATAACCTCTCAAGGTGAATTTGGCCCCCGGGCGTTTGCAATAAATGACAGATTTGGACAGAATGTGATATATTATAACTCTGATCCTGCACCTTGTCCATTACTTTGAACGTTTCCCCACTAAAAACCCAACACAACGTGATGCGAGAAGTCATGCACATAAATCTTCTGTCTCTGGGTTTCACTGATTCGTCTTCATCAAGCAAACTTTATTAATAAAATATGGAAGATTGGCTTTATTTGTGTGAGTCTTCTTAAAATAAATTCCTCATTATTTTTAACTTTGAATTAAAATAAGTCCTTGTTAAATTAAGATTTTGTGCAGCTTCCTTTCAGTAATTATTCTTCAATATGTTTGTGTTTCTGGTCATCCATGCGTTCCTTATGTAAGCTTTCAATGGGATTAATATTTTTACCTTGTGAAAAAGCAGCTTCTTGCTTAATGACCTTAATTTAATTCATCATGTAATCAGGGGTCAAAGTAACTGTAAATAATCTGAGTAAGTCATGCGTAAAATACCTGTGTACTACTAAACGTAATTAAAATATTTTCATATTTGGTGTAACATAATAGTGAGTACACGGTTATTTCTCATTAGGAAAATAAATTAATTGAACTTGTTGGTCAAACTTGGGTTGGACTTTCCATCTCGGATATTAGACCTCAAAAACCCGATTTGGACAAATTTGAGATTTGACTCCAAAAATTAGAATTATGTTTGTCACAATAAGCAATAAATCAATTAATTGCATAAATTGTATTATCAGGATTTTTTCTAGCAAAAACTGGATGGTAAAAGTCTTCAGTCTGGTGTTTTGGTCTCATCTAGACGTTTTTTTGAAGGATAATTTTATGTACAGAAAATTCAGAATCCCTTTTGTTTGCTGTTTTTGTTGGTTTGTTTCTGCCATTACCATTTTTAAATGATCTCAAAACAACAATTTCATCATTTATTGCATTAACATTTATCCCATAAAGACTTAAACATTTACTTGGACTTGACTTGAATTTAAAACTTTAAAAGAGGAAATTCAAACTCAGTTTCACTTTATCAAAACTCTGAATGTTCTTAAAGGGCCGGTTGTGCCAGAATGTGTTGATAAAACCCATTAAAATGTGGGGATCTGTTGATTTTGTTGAGGATTTGTGAAAAACTGGAGAAACTTATTGAAGTAATTCGGAGTCTAGAGGGCCACATGAAAAGCTGCGGCAGGCCAGATTTGGCCCCCTGGCCTTGAGTTTGACACGTGCTTTAAAAACTCGAGTTGATTTGGAAAAATGAGTTGCAGTTAAAGCACATGTGTCAAACTCAAGGCCCGCGGGCCACATGTGGCCCGCCATGTCATTTTATATGGCCCGCCCAGCATTATATAGGCCAATGATTAACTTAAAATAGGTTTTGAGCACGTATTGACTACAAACTACATCTCCCACAATGCATTCCGATTGTTACCAGCCAAACATTACGGCTTCTCGCCACTAGAGAGCAGCAGAGTCACCTCAAGCTGCTTATTGATTTTCCCAGCGAATAAAGCTGAGACATCGACAAGCTAACATCAAAACGTCCAAGAAAAGTAAAAACGATTTACAAGTAAGACTGTGAATGAAGATGTGTGTGAGTTGGTGTTAGGGCGGCAGGTGGCGCTAGACTTTTTTTGTTATCCATTATCTTGACCGACAACATAAAAAAAAAACCTCGGTCATGTACTATTTTTATCCGTGAAATTACAATCATATTAACATCGGCTATTTAGTAGCATTTTATACGGTTTAGTTAATATTAACCGTGAATCCTGATCCCATCACAGATTAAGCAGATAAATGTATCTACATTTTTCTCGTAGTGACAAAAACCACTGACTGGCCCCAATAACTTATAATAAATTAAACTAAGCGACTTCACTTAAATTAGCATCACTTCACCCGCTGGGGTCTGAACGCACTTCCTCCTGGTTCCCATCTGCAGAAAAATCTGCGCTAATTCATCAGTCAGTTGGATCTGTCTGATCCAAACAGATCAACTGAACTCTGTGAGTGTTTTACCCTGCGCGGTCCGGTGTGCGCTTTTACCAGGATTTTTTTTTTTTTTTTTTTTCCGCTGGATGAGTTACTCCCAGCGGTTTTTAAGTCTTCGCAGTCCGCAGTGGTTGAGCAGCGGACTGCGCATGTTGCAGTCTAATTAACGTTTGCATCGTCATTTATTTCCTCAAGATAAACTGCCGGCTCCTCAAATGGATTAACACAACGTTGATTTCTCTTTAGTTTTCTCTGGTCTGTAATGGAGACTTGAATTTAATGCTTGTAATGCGCTTAAAAAAATAAAAAATGATTTTATTTTTTTAGCCATGACTCTGTAGAACCATTTTGAAACGTTGATTTTATTTTTGATACCTTATTTATTGTATTTTTGAACCCTTATTTATTTTGAAATGTTGATTTTATTTTTGAACCCTTTATTTTGAAGTGTTGATTGTCTGAAAGACTTTAGACATGAATTGCCTCATACAGGGTTTGAACCGATGACCTCAGGATTACCAGCACCGTGCTCTAACCTGCTGAGCTAACTCACCTACCTTACAAATTGTTGAGTTTCCATGGATTTAAGAAGAACTTACATGATCTTACCACAATGAAGATTCGATAAAAGTGCTTATATTCTAATGTTTTTCAAAACAACATACATAATATTTTATTCTCCATAGATTTTGTATTTTGAAGTGTTGATATTATTTTTGAACCCTTATTTATTTTGAAGTGTTGATTGTTTGAAAGACCTTACACATGAATTGCCCCATTTGGGGCTTGAACCGATGACCTCAGCACCGTGCTCTAACCTGCTGAGCTAACTCACCTACCTTATGAACTGTTGAGTTTCCATGGATTTAAGAAGAACTCACATGATCTTACCACAATGAAGATTTGATAAAAGTGCTTATATTCCAGTGTTTTTCAAAACAACATACATGATATTTTATTTTCCAGAGATTTTGTATTTTTAAGTGTTGATTGTATTTTTGAACCATTATTTATTTTTGAAGTGTTGATTGTATTTCACAGATATTTTTAATTTTAATGTGTTAATTTTATTTTTGAACCATTTTTTATTTGTAAGTATTGGTTTTATTTTTTAGCCATTTAGCCAAGTCTCTGCAGAACCATTTGTCTCTGCTAATGACATCTTTAATACAATTTTTTGATCCCAGGCTTAGTTTATTGACTGTAATGTGAAATTGGACACAAGTATAAGTCTGACAGTTTGTTCACCAAGTTACTGTGCTCTCTGAGAGGATCTGTAAGTATTTGACATTGTTCCATGCCCATCGTTGACATTAGTCTCTTAACAAAATTTGGCTCATCTACCAGGAACACTGCAAAGAGCATGAGTTTCTGTAGTGTAGTGGTTATCACGTTGGCTTCACACGCAAAAGGTCTCTGGTTTGAAACCAGACAAAAACAGATTTTGCATGTTCTATTCATCACAAGTGTTTACTAAAGGTCAACAAGGGTTCTGTTTTGTCATGGTCTGTACTCTGAATCCAGGCAACTGAGTACAAGCCTCAGTTGAAATTTTCATGCTTTGCATCTCACATCTTCAACTTTGGAACCTCAAACTGAAACAAAGCAGAGGAGTTCAGTTCCTGTAGTGTAGAGGTTATCACGTTTGCTTTACATGCAAAAGGTCTCTGGTTCAAAACCAGACAGAAACGGTTTTTGTAGGTTATGCATCTCTTGGGGTGCAGTGAGACAAGAGCCTTCCTCTTTGGTGATGGTTCATTTGCCAGTCGGCTTCTTTGAAATCGAAGCTACTTTACTTCAATTACCAATTGGCAGTTCAATGGCGTAATGCACGTGTCAAACTCAAGGCCCGGGGGCCACATGTGGCCCCCCAGTATTTTATAGGCCATGGAAACTCAAATGCAATATTTAAAACTTCAATACGTAAAATCAGTTATTTAACAATATGAGGTGGTGCTTATTTATTTTTAACATTGTATTTTTATACAGTTATGCTAGGGCTGCCCAAGTCTAGTTTTCCAGAGCTACCATCTGCAGCTTTAGATGCATTCCTTCTCTAACACACCTGGACCATTGACTCATTATAAGCCTCTACAGAACTGAATGAGGGAAGTCAACCTTTTGTCTGGGGTGTTTTAGCAGGGATGCACTCCTGATTTGTACCGTCAATGTGGCCCGTTGAGGGGGGCCAATATGCTGAAGTGGCTCTCGGTGAAATTGAGTTTGACACCCCTGAGTTAAAGGATAACTCCAGATATTTATTTAATGCACTGACTCGTCCAAGTTGAGAGTAACTGTGAAACTAAAGAGGATTGGCATTTCTCCTTCTGTTTTATGACCTTTTCCTTGAAATTTTTATCTTAAAACACATTATTACTGGACTCTCTGCCTGCTGTCTTCTTGTTACTTCAACAAAAAAGTGGCAAGGAAACTTTCTAGCAAAAAGCAGGAGCCTGAATATGAATCAATCCTAGACGCTCTGGCCAAGTGGGATACTTTTATCTCCTGAAAATTGTAAGTTTAAAAGAGAGACTCATAAATAAAAAGCTCTGATGGGTAATTTTAATGCATTATAAGGTCTGAGCACCAAACTGAGCAAGTCTGAAGAGCTACCAATGATTGTTCCAGCTTTAAAAAGACTCTTCTGCAACTTTAATATTTTAATATTCTGCTCAAATAACTGTCTGCTCATGTTTTTCCTCACTTCTGATGAATTTAACATCATTTAGTGCATGCAGCCAGATCTCTCTGTGTGTGCATGTGTGTGTGTGTTTGTGTGCGTGTGTGTGTGTGCGTGTTTGCGTGTGTGTGTGTTTGTGCATGTGTGCCTGTGCGTGCATGCGTGTGTGTGTGTGTGTGTGTGTGCGTTTGTTTGTAATACCTTGTGGGGACGATTTTCCTGACATATGCTACGTTGTGGGGACCAGTCGCTCCTCGTGGGGACCGGAGCCTGGTCCCCACGAGGGGAAACCCTGTTTTTGGGTCAGGGGTCAGAGTTAGGGCTAAGGTATGAATTGAGTTTTGGTTGGGGTTAGGTATGTGATGGTTAGGGTTAGGAAAAGGGTAAAGGTCAGGTTTAGGTTGTAGAAATTAGTAGAAATGAATGGAAGTCAATGGAAAGTCCCCACAAAGATAGCAAAACAAACGTGTGTGTGTGTGTGCGTGTGTGTGTGTGCGTGTGTGTGCGTGTGTGTGTGTGTGCATGTATGTGTGTGTGTGTGTGTGTGTGTGTGGGTCAGTGCCTGGAGGCCAGCACATGAAGACAGTGACTGGCAGATCTCATTTGGGGTTTAATTTCACCAGCTCTCATCTATGACGACACGTTAGCCGCCGGCTAACAGGCTAGCTGAAAGATGTCCATGTTTCCTCAAAGTGATGTTTACATTCACAGGACTCATGATGTTTGTGTGTTAAACATCAATATTAGATACATAATTTACATGAACAATTACATTTCTCTCCAAAACCTGTTGGTTTTATTAATTAGACACATTTAAAGGCCGTTGAGCAGAGGGAAAATGTTGGTATGTTAGAGATCAAAGTTATTGATTTATAGATTAATCCAAAGGTGATGCTCTTATTGATCAACAATTAATTATATTAGCAACCATTTTCTTAAAAACCTGTTTTTTCTTGTGTCAAGAGTTCTGATAGCTTTGCATAACATAAATGGTTAAAATTTTCAGAATATGATGAATTAAAGCAAACACTATTTTTTTCAACTGTATTAAATACTGACTGAATAATCAGAAAAGTTTCTCTCACTATTAAACTGCATAGAAAAATGAAAAAAATATGAAGCACTTTATTCTCATCCATAGGCCCTTATAAAACCAGTTTTACATTTTTTATTTTTCTATTTTTTTTCTATTGTCAACATATTTATTAACCTAAATAGTACATAATGGTGTGAATTGAAAAAATTGAATAATTAAATAGCTATAAAAATGAAACTGATTGACAGACAAGCTGGTGAAAAGTTTTTCATCCACATATTTTTGAAGAACTCAAACATTATGTGCAAAACTAACAAAAAAGAAAATCCCCATTTTAAAAAGGATTTAGAGTTCATCTTAACAAAATGCTCATGAACATGATAAGATAAATGTAAACAACTTTATAAAATGTAATATAGTGAAGCATCATTTGAACTTATAAACTTGTTTATGTAAGAGCGATCATTACAGCGGCTGACGGCTTCTCAGAACATGTCAATATATTTTTAATTAGTCTGTCAGTTGTGTATTTTACAACTATCCACTGATTAGATTAAACCAGGGGTGTCAAACTCAATTTCACCGAGAGCCACTTCAGCATATTGGCCCCCCTCAACGGGCCACATTGACAGTACAAATCAGGAGTGGATCCCTGCTAAAACACCCCAGACAAAAGGTTGACTTCCCTCATTCAGAGGCTTATAATGAGTCAATGGTCCAGGTGTGTTAGAGAAGGAATGCATCTAAAGCTGCAGATGGTAGCTCTGGAAAACTAGACTTGGGCAGCCCCAGCATAAATGTATAAAAATACAATGTTAAAAATAAATTAAACACCACCTCATATTGTTAAATAACTGATTTTATGTACTGAAGTTTTAAATATTACATTTGAGTTTCCATGGATGTAAAATTACTGCTCAGTTTAAAAATTACAATATTTAAATCAGTGTTTAAAGGTGAGCAAACAAATAATAAAAACAAGTCACATGGGCAGACATTATAGACTTTAAGCAAAGATTTAGTCTCAGAGGCAACTGAAATTAATTAATTAAAAACATTCTTTCTGAATACAAACCTTTGGTTGAAATGTAGTTTGTAGTCAATTCATGCTCAAAACCTATTTTAAGTCAATCATCAACCTATAAAATGCTGGGGGGCCACATGTGGCCCCCCAGCATGTTTGAGCACGGTGCATGTGTCAAACATGGTGTAATGCATGTTTGACACATGCATTACGCCATAGAACTGCCAATTGGTAATTGAAGTAAAGTAGCTTCGATTTCAAAGAAGCCTACATTGAAGTCGATTGGCAAATGAACCATCACAAAAGAAGAAGGCTCTTGTCTCACTGCACCCCAAGAGATGCATAACCTACAAAAGCCATTTCTGTCTGGTTTTGAACCAGAGACCTTTTGCATTGAAAGCAAATGTGATAACCACTACACTACAGGAACTGAACTCCTCTGCTTTGTTTCAGTTTGAGGTTCCAAAGTTGATGATGTGAGATGCAACACATGAAAATTTCAACTGAGGCTTGCACGCAGTTGCCTGGATTCAGAGTACAGACCATGACACCACAGACCCTTGTTGGCCTTTAGTAAACACCTGTGATGAATAGAACAAACTAAATCTGTTTCTGTCTGGTTTTGAACCAGAGACCTTTTGCGTGTAAAGCAAACATGATAACCACTACACTACAGAAACTCAGGCTCTTTCCACTGTTCCTGGTAGATGAGCCAAATTTTGTTAGAGACTAACGTCAACGACGGGCATGGAACAATGTCAAATACTTACAGATCCTCTCAGAGAGCACAGTAACTTGGTGAACAAACTGCCAGACTTATACTTGTGCCTAATTTCACATTACAGTCCATAAACTAAGCCTGGGATCAAAAAATTGTATTGAAGATGTCATTAGCAGAGACAAATGGTTCTACAGAGACTTGGCTAAATGGCTATAAAATAAAACCAATACTTACAAATAAAAAATGGTTAAAAAATAAAATTAACACATTAAAATAAAAAATATCTCTGAAATACAATCAACACTTGAAAATTAAAAATGGTTCAAAAATAATATCAACACTTCAAAATACAAAATCTCTGGAAAATAAAATATTATGTATGTTGTTTTGAAAAACATTAGAATATAAGCACTTTTATCAAATCTTCATTGTGGTAAGATCATGTGAGTTCTTCTTAAATCCATGGAAACTCAACAGTTTGTAAGGTAGGTGAGTTAGCTCAGCAGGTTGGAGCACCGTTCTGGTATTCCTGAGGTCATCGGTTCAAACCCCATATGGGGCAATTCATGTGTAAGGTCTTTCAGACAATCAACACTTCAAAATAAATAAGGGTTCAAAAATAAAATCAACACTTCAAAATAAAAAAAATGGTTCAAAAATAAAATCAACACTTTACAATAAAAAAATGGTTCAAAAATAAAATCAACACTTTACAATTAAAAATGGTTCAAAAATAAAATCAACACTACAATAAATAAGGTTTCAAAAATAAAATCAACACTTTACAACTAAAAATGGTTCAAAAATAAAATCAACACTTTACTATAAAAAAATGGTTCAAAAATAAAATCAACACTTTACAATAAAAATGGTTCAAAAATAAAATCAACACTACAATAAATAAGGTTTCAAAAATAAAATCAACACTTTACAACTAAAAATGGTTCAAAAATAAAATCAACACTTTACAACTAAAAATGGTTCAAAAATAAAATCAACACTTTACAGTTAAAAAATGTATTTTTGAACCATAAAAAAATGGTTCCATAAAAAAATGGTTCAAAAATAAAATCAACAGTTCAAAATGTATAATGGTAACTGTTTCTGTTTGTTCAGTCCATAAAATAAGCCTGGGATCAAAAAATGTATTGAAGATGTCATTAGCAGAGACAAATGGTTCTACAGAGTCCAGAACGCCCAGGAGAGCGGCATCCTGGAGGAGCTGCAGACGTAACATCTGTCGGTTTCGGAGAAGCGAAACCACGCAAAAAAATAAATAAATAAATAAAATAAAATAAAATAAAATAAATAAATAAATAAAAAATCCTGGTAGAAGTGCACACCGGACCGCGCAGGGTAAAACACTCACAGAGTTCAGTTGATCTGTTTGGATCAGACAGATCCAACAAACTGATGAATTAGCGCAGATTTTTCTGCAGATGGGAACCAGGAGGAAGTGTGTTCAGACCCCAGCGGGTGAAGTGATGCTAATTTAAGTGAAGTCGCTTAATTTATTATAAATTATTGGGGCCAGTCAGTGGTTTTTCTCACTACGGAGAAAAATGTAGATACATTTATCTGCTTAATCTGTGATGGGATCTGGATTCACGGTGAATATTAACTAAACCGCATAAAGGCGATTAAATAGCCGACGTTAATATGATTGTAATTTCACGGATAAAAATAGTACATTTTATGTTGTCGGTAAATGACATGGCGGGCCTTGAGTTTGACACATGTGGATTAAACCTTTTTTAGAATCAAGCAAACAGCAACATTCAGAACAAAAAGCTGGTTTGAATACAACTTCAAAATACTTGGACTTTTTTAGACATTTAAAAAGAATAACACTAAGATAACAGAAGCATTTAGCTGAGTTTTTGTTGTCAATCCCACTTGTATATCGTCATAAATTGAAAACACAACAGAAAGTAAAGTAACGCCGCTCAGCGCTCCCAGATCTGCGTTGACGCTTTGCACGTGACGTCACGCTCTCCGAACTCCGCCCACTCCACCATGACGGACCAATGCGCTAAAAACAGACAGCCAGTCAGAACCGGGAGCCTCACATCACGTCTGTACAGTTGCTTTCACTTTAAATGGTGACAGGGAGCTGCGCGATCAGCTGAATAAATACACAAAGATAGAAACCAAGCTTGTTATTTTGTTGTATAACTTTTAATGAGGAAAGATACGAGGCGATGGAGAGCAGCTAAATCTAATGACTGGAAGCTCTTGGTGCAATCACGGATTAGCAGCGACCGCTTTTTACAAGGTGAGAAGACTAACGTTGATATAGTTATCAACGTTAGTTATGGAAAAGGTACATCATTGGTAACCATGGAGACAGTGCCGCACCGTCCTGTAGCCTAGCACTTATGGAAAAAACTGGTTAGCCTCTCGTCTTTTGTACGTTTTTAAGGTGCTCCGGTTTAAGGGGAAACGCTGTTTATGACAGTGATATAAATCATGTGGTGTGAATAGACCCTTTTCACAGTGACGTCAGACAGTGGCCGCCATAACTCAAACCTGGGTATCTTTACTCCCGGTGTGATTTTGCCTTGGGAACCAAGCTGAAAAATCCCCGCATTCTCATAATCTTAAGGATATAATAAAAGGTAAGTTTAATAATAACAGCATTTAAGTGTTAGATAGCTGTTATTAATCATTGTAAATTCACCATTCTCTAACTGTGTATAAAATAAACAGCCTCCGATCGGAGAGTAAACCACCTAGCAGCAGCTTTAGCCACATTTAGGAAAAAATATACTCTCTGTCAGCGCTGTAACGTTTAGAGGTTCACTTTCTGTATTTTATAAAACAGTGTTTACGTGTTAGATAACCATTATTAGTCATTGTCAATTTACCATTCTCCAACTGTATTCAAAGGAACCAGCCTCCGATCATGAGTAAACCAGCTAGCAGCAGCTTTAGCCACAGTTAGGAAACGTATACACCGCCGCCTGTCAGTGATGTAACGTTTAGAGGTTTATTTTCTGTATTAATGGAAAATAAAGGACAGATTCCAACAACGTTGTTTAGAATAGTATTTTAAATATTCTGGGGCTGATTATGTATCTCTGCTCATTTCCAAGCTCAAATGAGCAACATCACGTTCAAACACAAGTCCCCCAAAAAACGCGACCGGTGAATCATTATTTTTTATGAGTTTAGAAAAAACAAGACAAAAGCCACAAATAACAGTTGGGCTTGACGACATTTCTGTTTTTCCAGCAACAAAATGCGCATCTCCATGCTCTGTTCATGTTTCTGTCGCTGCTGTCACAGAGTCTCTCCCAAAGACGCACAGAAGGAATAAAAATAAATACAAAAGAAAATATTAATGTGCAGTGATTTGGATAAATAACTTCAATCTGATTACTGGATTTGAAATACGAACTCGTTAGATTATTCGTTACCGAAAAAGTGGTCCGATTAGAGGAAGGCATTACAAAGCAGCGGCGGCACCGGACATCTCTGCGTATAACAAACAAACCCCTATTTTGTGGGATGAGTGGCAACTCCAGTCTATAATTTAATAATCTGTTCAAGATTAGAGCCTAAAACGTTATAGTTCAAAAACAGTAAAAAGTTCTGGTTAAGGAACAGTTATGTCACGTAGTTAGCTAGCTAATAAAATTCACTAATGCTAAGCTAACGGTTATGCAAAACAAAAATACCTACCTTCATAGTAAAACAGGTATTGTTCGGTGAAGAATTTGTAGCCTTTGTCTAATTTAGATTTTGTTATCAGAGAAAATTGGTTTGCAAATTGTGATATAACTTCAAATCTTATTTTAGGCAAATGTTTTAGAGACTGTGTAAACTCCATGCTCCGGTGTTCTGTCTGATCAACATATGCTGTCAGATATATATATATATATATATATATATATATATATATATATATATATATATATATATATATATATATATATATATATATATATATATATATATATATATGAAATAGACAACTTTATCATTACTTACTATGTACACCGAAACTAAGGATACACAGCTTCGAGCCAAAACGGAAGTTGTGTGACGTCATGTGAAAAGGGTCTATTCAACACGTCAGGGTCGGTTTCTAAGCTAGCTGCGTAAAACTTTTGGGATTCCCGCCGTTTATGAGCCCAACCAGGTGAGTTACGTTCACAGACACGTTAGCTCGACTTGATCAAGAAGAAACCACGAAAAAACTGGACAAAACAACTTAGGAAAACATTTTCAGTCGCTCGGTCCTCCGTCCCCCATTTCCCGACCATCATGGCGTCTGTGATCTAGTGACGCAGTTGCAAATGGTCAATAATGGAAAACAATATTTGGATGAAAGCATGTTTATTGGAAGGTCAACAACAATCTGTTGAGTCTGTACAGCTAAACCCAAACTGACCAGCAAACAGAACCAAAGGAGAAAGACAAAAGATTCATCTTATGGTGGCCTTGAAAAAGACCACAGATTAAAAAGTAGAAATATTGCAGGAATTCACATTTATTGACAGTGTTGTGGCAGCTTAAAGTAGGAGGAAATAGCTGAAATCGCTCGATTTACTGCCGTTTCCCAAACTTTTCTGTTGCTTTCAGCCTTTTTCCCCCAAACTCTGCAGTCTCCATTGTCTTCATTATTTATCCCTCAAGTGTTCCTGCACACAGAAAGCATAACTTTATTCCAAAATCCAAAAACTTTCAGAACTGGAGTCATAAGTTTTAATAATACTGTACCAGCAGACACTTCTAGTGCAATGTCACTTTAGGGTTTTTTCCTTTATTGTCTAGATGACAAAATAATGAAAAAGGTCACCAAGAAATAGATTTATTTCTGTAATAATTTAGACACATTTTTCTCAAAAGTATCAGGTTTTTTTAAAGGTTAATATTGGTTTCTTTTCAACCGCCACTGAAAAGCTGAATAATTTTAGCTTCTAACTTCATATTTTAGTAGTTGAAGCACCAAATATACATTAATATATAGTAATAATTTATTTTACAGCCTTTATTTCTGTCAATTATATATTTTTTTGCATGCAATTTATGATGTTTAAAATTAGAATATTAAACCAGACCAATAAAAAACAAAAACATTTTATAACACAGAAATAAGAGTTTAAGGAGAAATACTGATTTAATATCAGTCCAAACGTTATATTATGTATAGCAGATATATTCTGATCTGTGAAAGTCTTCATAGAGATAACTCACTAGAATGAAATGTTTCCTACTTTTTTAAATATGAAAATAATACTTAGCTTCCCACTCGTTTACAAACTCACCTACAACTAAATGGTCTGCAAAATAAAACCTGTAAAAGAAATATCCATCTTCATCCAGTGGTTTAGAAGTGTTAGCTTTAACTAAAACATGTAGATTTAAACTAACATGACGCTAACACAAACAAACCCATGAAAGTGAGTGAAGCAAAGTTTAAACAGCAATGTTTAAATTAAACCGTAGAAAGAGGAAATAAATCAGACATAAGGAGTGGTAACACAAACTGAACCACTTTGTTTCACTGGATTCCAACATTTATTCTCTAAATCTGCAAATCGTGAATCACTGATAGCTGGGAATACGCTGCAAAACACAAACCCAGTATTTTTGGTCTATATTCTACAGCAAATATCTTAGTACACTTAAAATAAGACAAAACTAACTTATAAGTAATCTTTAAGCAAGATATAGGTACTTGTTTCAAGTAAATAATTCCTTAATTTTGATGAAGTTCTAGTTCTATTGGCAGATTATAAGGCATTTTTCCCATGAGAAAAATAATCTGTCAATGGAACCAGAACTTTTTCATCAATATTAAGGAATTATTGACTTAAAACAAGCTCATATATCTTCCTGAAAAGTTACTTTTATGTTAGTTTTGTCTTATTTCAAGGGCACTAAGATTCTTTCACTAGAAACTGAGCCAAAATTACTTGGTAAGATTTAGTTTTGCAGTGAGCTGCTGCAACGATGAGTTCTCTCTGATATTAAATGTTATTATTTTTCTGTGATATGGAAAACTCAATAATGCAACGTAAATGCATAGCAGCGTTAACTATGGGAAGCGTGTCTGTTTCAGGTGAAATCCCGTTTTTAAACCTGGATGTGTGTCAATGAGAAGGCGTGAAAATTGAGTTTATACTTTAAGCTCCCAGGCCATCACTTCTCCTTTATTTTTTTTTTGACTCATCAAAGTGTTGCTTCTTTGTTGACATCAAAAGATTTTCTATGTTCATTTGTAATACAGATAATTATCCTTCATCAATTCGGCCTTTGATGTTTACACGGCTTCATTATGCAGTCTGTCTGCACACAAGCCTCTGGTTGTACTCTATAGTTTCAGTAAGTCCTTCATATTTTACCTGGATACATTTGTGCTTAGTCTGTATCTGTAAATCAAGAGGAAATGTTGGCATGTAAAACAGTTATAAGGCACAGTATGAATATATTTGTTCAAGAGACGAGCAGTAGTAACTGCTAGCCTAATGTTGCTCTCATACTCATGTCCATTAGACTGCTGTCAAAATCACAAAGCCAGTGATCTGAATTTCCTCTGATCTTTTTTAATCTCCTCAGAGGCAAACCAATTCACTGCCAACTAAATAAAGTCATCAAAAAGCATTTCCTTCCAAAACGTATTAAACTCGGAGCTAAAATGTGATGAAACACTGTCAAAGTTACAAATAAAAACCAATTGGACACAATTTTCAAACAATGTTTAAATCTACTTAATCTACTTAAAGAGATGACATTATGGTCAAAAACAGATGAGTATCAAGGTGCTACTTATGGATCCGTTGCAGCGTGACGTCACAAGATCCTGCTCCCAGCAAGTTATCAACATAACGCGCTAAATCTGAAATGTACGCCTGATATATAAAAGAAAAATAGACACAGTGCTTTGCTGCTAATTATCAACACTACAACTAGATAACAAGGTCAGGAAAAAGTGTTAAGAAAGAAAATGGCGAAGGAGAAGGAAGTAGCTCAGTTATTATGCTAGCTTGACTATGACAACCGTAACATGTAGATGTGCTGCAGAATTCAGTGTGTTTTTGTTCAGTTAAAAAATAAAGGCGACCTAAACATCAAGTCTGACAGGAGATCAGTAGTGCAGGTGTTTAAATTAGCTAATCGACCTGCTGTGCTAGCTTAGCTACTAGCAGCAGTAGCTAATCTAACCGCTGTGGTAGCTTAGCTACTAGCAGCGGTAGCTAATCTAACTGCTGTGCTAGCTTAGCTACTAGCAGCGGTAGCTAATCTAACTGCTGTGCTAGCTTAGCTACTAGCAGCGGTAGCTAATCTATCTGCTGTGCTAGCTTAGCTACTAGAAGTGGTAGCTAATCTATCTGCTGTGCTAGCTTAGCTACTAGCAGCGGTAGCTAATCTAACTGCTGTGCTAGCTTAGCTACTAGCAGCGGTAGCTAATCTATCTGCTGTGCTAGCTTAGCTACTAGAAGTGGTAGCTAATCTATCTGCTGTGCTAGCTTAGCTATGAGCAGCGGTAGCTAATCTACCACACAAATCACTTATCAATAACCACAAAATAAACATCAAGCCTAAAAACATGAAACCGTAGCAGACTGAATGTTTAAGTGTTTCTTGGTGTTGAATCCTGATGTCAGTGATTTTAAGTTCTGCAATGGTTGTAATGCATTATTTTCCCCTTTGCCTCTGCACTACTTTAATAACAGCTTCATCTCCAGGTTTCATTTTAAGGCTTTTACTGCAGCAGCGCCGTGATGGATAGAAAGGAAAAAAATCGTCTTTTTGCCCTCCAGCGTTGTGCACATGTGCAACAATAACATGCAGTCGGTTTATGGAAATCTTGGATTTTTTTATGTGCAGCAGAGTTGTTCAATGTATTTATTGTTGTTTTGGGCTTTTTCTCGTGTTTTTCTCCAGATAAAATGGGCCTCCTGGGTGTTTGGGTTGTGGTGGTTCTGCTGGGAACGTTGGGATGCTGGACAGCCGAAGGTCACAGGAGCAGCCGACGAGGCGGCACGGATGCAGCCGCCAAGTCCCACACCTCCCACCAGGAGTCGCACTCCATGGTAAGCATCCTCACCGCCTTTCAGAATAAAAAAATAAAGTTACATTGGGTGTCAACATTGCAAGCAAAGTTCCTGGACTGGCCACTCCATCTCTTTGATTGGTCAATAATTTCATTTTACATAGTTGCTGCTGTTAAAATTAATTAAAGTTTAACAAACCATGGCCCCTATGGTTTATGAAAAGCTGATAAAACGATCATATTCTTAAAGGCAACACATCTCAAAACACACAACAGAAAAAAAAAGTCTAAGAATGTGCAAGATAACTAATGTTAAAGTTTTTCTTCAGTTTGAATGAATGTTGGATCAGAAGGACTGTGAGGAAACGACTGCAGAATAAAAACCAAACCTTTACAGTTTCTGGCCGTAATCAAAATGTAAATGCAGAGGAGAAAATATGAAAACATTTAAAAAACGAAAACACGAGGATCTGCCATCACAGGCAAGGGCCAATTTCCATTCTTTTCATTTCTGTTTATGCAGTTTGTCCCTGTTTGTTTTACACATAACCCTCTTACTCATAAGCTTTTAATCCAATGAGCACATTTAGTGTTTCTTTATGGTTTCTGCAAATCTCATAACCACTATGCCCTTAAATAAACACCACTCCACAAAAATATTATAATCTTTTAGTCAAATATACGCCACGTTGAAATCCTCCACTTCTTCAAAGTGTTATGAAAATGCATTAAGTGCAGAGGAAAGCTAAAGTGTTCCCAGTTAATTGGGGCAGAGCTATCTGCATAAGAAAGCCTTCAGTTTTACTCATTTGGTCGTCTGCAGCCCTAACAGACTCCAGCCTTTCACTGATTCAGGAAAAATGTCACGACTTATTCAAACCTGGATGCATTCATGAGAATCTGCCCAGATTTGACCTTCAATTCTTGCTTGTAGCAAATGGGAAGTTGCTTTTTAGCATCAAGGTAATTTGTATAAAATAATAAAGATTTTACACAAACTATCTGCAGATCACAGTGATTATTTTTGTTTGCAACTTATGAGAGTTTCATCCTCATTTCTATGTAAAGGAGATTTTATTAAAGCTGCATTATTGACCTGCTACACACTGTAAAACATTTGAAGGTGATTTAATTCCACCTGCTGCCTTGAAAATTCAATTTAAGTCGACAAGAAAATTGTTTTGGTTTTAACTCAGAAATTAAAGTTTATGAAGCTGATTTAACAACAAGAAACAAAAAATAATTATAGCACTTTCTGCAGCTTAAATGTTAGTTAATAAAGTAAAGATCTGCGTGGAAATGAGTCATTTGAGAGGAAAGAAACGGGTAAAACCTGGTTTGGTGTTTTAATCAAACATGCCTGGAGTCTCTGCAGCCTCATCCACGCAGATGTGACTGTTTTCTTTTTCTCAGACTCTCAGCAGGTATTTGGATCTATTGGTATTAAAATACAATAATCAAACTTCCTCCATGAGCTAATAATTACATTTCTCTTTTTTCGTTGGATGTAACTCTACGGTCAGTCATCATAACGCTGTAGTTTAAATTATTGTCATTTTACGCCTATTTGTTTGTTTTCTTGTTCTCACGTGAGACTAAAGGCTCTTATAGATATATTGATCATAGATCTGATATTTTGTCCTAGTTTATTTGCTGCTGTTTTCTTTGAACCTCAACCTTGGTGTGTGTTCAAAAATAAAATCCACTTAATTCAGGATTTAGATAAACGAACAATATGAAATGCTTCTTTGCTGTTTTTTAAGGTCACAGAAAAACAGGAAAAGCTGCTGGATATTTCCAAGTTTTCATAAAAATGAAGGCAGATTAGACGCGTTGTAAGATATTAAGTTGAAGTAGTTCATTAATGCTGTGAAAACAATGATTCCCCTTTTGTTCTTACTGTTTTTCTGGGGTTATTGTTGCGTCTTAATCTCAGATTATAAAGTGCATTGAAACTCCTCCGTAACTGATAAACATAAAACATGAGAGGAATATATTTATACACACGTCGAAACGTGAATCTTTAATGAAAGCTGCCTGTGTCGCCTTGGATTTACCAGTCAGAACAATATTTACTTTACAGTCTGAATTGTTTTTCAAATTGCTTTTGCACAAAATGTCAGTCTCCGTGGCGATGCCAGATTATTGCTGCATGGGGGATTTAAAGGGATGCTCAGAGATTTGCTTCTGGTATTTTTTATCTAGAAGCTCCAGCATCTTATTGGGTTTGTGTTTGCAAACTCTCCTCAGTGTGAAGCAGAATATGAGTCGAATCAACGCAACACTTTTTATTAAAACTGCCAAATGTTGTAAATTAAGTTACAGTAAATCTGATTTCATCACTTTGGTGCCTGGTTATAAAAATCTGCATAAACCAGGATGTGATGGGATGTGTGTCCATTTCCTGATCATTTATAGATTACCATATTGATAAAAGTGCAATTCAGTATTTTTATGAACGTCATTTTGAATTCCAGTCGTCACCACATGTAACATCCATCCACAGCTGATTTTCATAGATGCATTTTGACATTTTAAATGCCACTTTTAGTGATTAGTTTCTGCACAAAACCTAAAATCAATCCTGTAAAGTGGCCTGATATTTATAGTAGATACAAAACCTGACAGGGATTTTTTACGATGGTCTGTTGGGGCCAAAACAGGAGAAATTTCCACCAAAAACTCAGAAATTCTCTAGAAATACTTTCTGTTTTTTTGTTTTTTTTTTCCGACATTTGAAATTCAGAAACTTCCAAGTTGTTTTTTGTATAAAATTTCTATCAATATATAAATGTTTTTCTAGAACATTTTTTTTCTAGAAAGAACTCAACATTTCAGATTTCCTTCTTGTTTGAAATGTTCTGGTGTTTTTTCTGCTGTGGCCCTGAAACGCTGCAGCAGATTTTACATGTTTTAGGAGAAAAGCATCTGATTTTCAGCTTCTTTTGAACTGCATTGAATACATTTATTTTCAGTAATAACAGGAAATGCCTGCTATATTTAGTCAAATTTAATAAAAGCTGATTTGGGTGCAGCAGTGTCTCTGGATAAACATTTTTACCTTTTCTTAAAGCTTGCTTATAAAGAGATGAATACTTTGCATTTTCCTCTGTAAAAAAAGTATGTTGGTAACATTTTTTTACCCTGATTACAAATGAACAGTTTCCCTCTGCATACGGGCCAAATTTGTATAATTTTTGAATTGCAGTTTGGGGCCATACAAAATCAGTCCAAGGCCCACAAATGGCCCCGGCTCCTCACTTTGGACACCCCTGGCCTACATTATGATAAAGATGTTGCCCTCATTTAACGTATTCCTCTAATTCCTGTCTGCGGTATCGCCTGAAGTCAAGATGCCAGCCTGAGGCAACAAAGGTTAAAAGATCCGAATCTTCTCTACTCCCAATTATTCACTCTGCATCTGTCAGGACTGCAACACTTTTTACTTGATGGAAAACAAAAGTTGTATTTAAAAATACACCTGCCAACCTCTATTTCCAGGAGAAGGAACTGGCTCCTTTTTCCCTTAAACCCTGCTGATTTGTCCTATTTGCTCAGATTAAATCAGATGGGAGCCATAAACTCATCCAAGCACAGAAAGCAGCAGCAGCAGCAAGAAAATCAGGTTACTGCTAATTACATGTGAGCAGCTAAAGTCTAAATGTGTAAAATAAAGTGACAAAAACAGCTTTTGTTTGTCAGAGCAAACTGTATTTTTAGAAAGGAGCTCAGAGCCGTGCTGTCACCCCTGTGCTTGATTTAAATCTTTAATCAATTGATCAAACCGCTCAGTTTTATCTGGGCATCATGAGGAAGAATGTCTGCAATTAAGACAGACAGATGGCATCGGCGGCGAGGGAAGAGGAATGGAGATGCAGAAGGTTTGACAACCGCTGCGTTCCCCGTGGGAGTCCAGGTCTCCTGGGGTTGGACGTCAGACACACACACACACACACACACACACACACACACACACACACACACACACACACACACACACACACACACACACACACTGCTTTTATCAGTGAGGCTCATTACCGCTGGCATCCATGCTGAGGGACAAGAACGCAAAATGTCACTGCACTTCAATGCTGCCAGGTATCGGATTGTTCTGCATGGCGATGCTCTGACAGAGCGCGCCGTTCTATTTTCAAATATCATGTCGATGGCTTGTTTTCCCTGCATATGCTAATGAGCAACGTCTCCAGATGACACGTTTGTTCAGATCCTTAAAGAAGCTCAACTGATTGGTCACTAATAGGCATCAAAGTGTCTCGTATGCTAAAATATTACAGACATATTCTACGTGCAGAGTTGGGTAGTAAGTAGTTACATTTACCTTCAGGAGTATTTTTGCAGGTAATCTGCTGAACCAGCACCAGCATGCACCTTTCTGCTCTTTGGTCTCAGATAAACTGAAAGGCCAGCGCAGAAAAAACTTCCATCATCCAAAAAATGGTTTAAATCTTTAAACGTCCATGAATGACAGACATGCCACCGTCTGGAAACATGATGTCTGAATGACGCGCCCGGTTTGACATCTCAGTAAAGATTCCTGAACAATATGTTGACAACTTGTATTTCCAATTAGTGATTGAGTTTTTGCTGCTGTCACCCACCAGCGTTTTGTTTTACTCCTCCACGGTTTGCCCTTGCTTTGTGCCGTTTGTTTCAGAGGAGAGGAAAAGGCAGAGTAACGTGTGGAAGGTGGCAGCGAGGCGGCTGCTGTGCTGCCCTCGCTCCTCTGAGCTCGTGTAATAACCAATCCTGTGTGTGTTCTCTGTTTGCAGGAGAAGGAGAAAGCAGACGGGAGCATCGATCAATGTGAGTACGCTTACAGTGTTCAAACCAAAACAGCATTTTTCAGAATATACCGTCACAATATGGTTTTTCTTCTGCTGTGCTTCTGTCCTCTGATTACTGGGAAACGCAGCGAGAAAGTAATTCTGCTCTAAATAGCTCTGATAAAATGGGCTTTTAATAATGAAATATCTCTGAAAAACATGAGAAATCCTGCTTGTTGCTCCGGCGCCCTGAGATTTATTTATTGGAAATGGTTTCTGATGTAACTTTGCTCCACAGACCGACGTGTGAAGTCTATTGAGATCTTTACACAAACCCTCTGCAAAAACCCAAGAACATTTAGTCTAGTGTCTAGTGCAGATGTCTTAGTTCAGGGGTGTCCAAAGTGTGGCCCACGGGCCTTGTGTTGCACTTGGGCTGTGTTTTTGTGGCCTGCAGCTGCAGCTCAAGAATGATACTAATGTTTTTCACATTCACAGATCATAACCCGGCTTTCATAATAATTAGAACCTCGTCTGTCCACTTAGTGAAAAGCCGACTCTGCTGCACGTAAACCAGCTTTTATTTCATCTACTAAACTTGACTAAATTTAGCAAACATTTTGGGAGAAAGTGACCCAAATTCTGCTCTTATAACTGGAAATGTTCAGTCGAGTCCAAAATAACGTGGAAACTGTTATGGAAGCTGTTTTGATACAACAAAATCCATTTTACATTTTGAATCTATAATAAAAATAACTTAAAATAAAAACTAAATAAACTTGGAGGAATATTTGCTCGATCTTGGTTGTTTAGTTTCTTGGTCTGTGAATGTAAATGATGGGATGATTTTGATCCATGTGATAAAAAGTTTGGACACCCCGTCTTAGTTTTTTCAAAATTCAAAGAAACGAAGTCACAAGTAACTTTTCAGCAGATATAGGAGTTTATTTTAAATAAATTATTCCTCTATATTGATGAAAAAGTTCTTGTTCTGTTGGTGGATTATTTAACTTATTGTAAGTTTTCTGCATGTTGCAGTGAAATAAGTATCATTAATATTAAGGAATAATTTACTTTTAATTAGCTTTGATGTCTTGCTGGAAAGTTACCTGTGAATTATTTTTGTCTTGTTTTAAGTGTACTAATATATTTCCACTGGAGACTAGACCAGATATTTTGTGTTTCTGCATGTTAAGCTCATTTTTAGTGACTCCCTCTCTGACATGTAACTCATTATTTTGCTGTCAGATGTTTGTTTGTCCCTGTCAGACGTGGAAAATGATGTTTCTCTGAGTTTTTTCCTGCCGTCAGCTTCAGTGATTCATGCCCATCATCATCTCAGTCGTTACTCTGAGTAGCCAGTCAGCTCGACGTCAGCCATATTTATTGGTGCTGATGGTTTAAAAAGTGACAAAAAAGCCTAAAAATCTGTCCAGTTTCCATCAGATTTCTAATCTTATTCTGAGAAATGACCAGAAAATCTAAGCTTTCATTTCTATACTGTTGATGAAACACTGAAACGGTTTTTAACAGGATCGTTGCTGCACAGTGACTGGTGTCCCAGATGTATTGAACGACCTCCGTTTGCCGAGAGGACGGCACTTAATCTTAAAACATTTCACAAGGTTGGATCGTTCAGGACAGACGGAGCGTCTCTGCACTGCAACAGTTATTGCCAGATTTTGGTCTTCCTGTACGGAGGAAGTTTATTTTTATATTTTAATCATTCCTGTGCTGTTTTGATCATAGTCTGGTTATCCTCCCACTGAATTTGACCAATTTTCAGTTTTAAGTTCCCTTTGATATAAAGTAGCATTATTTTGAATATATTTATGTATGGAAACGGAAACCTCCTGGTTACTCCAGCAAATACTGGATTCTGAACGCTTCCTGAGGTAAAACATTAGTGTTGTTGTTTCTAAATTAATATTAAATTATTTTCTTATTTGAGATTTTTTCTCATTTTCTGCAGATAAATACTAAATTTTGTTTGAAATTTCAGAGACAGGTTGTCAGTAGATCATGGAAGAAAAGAGCAATGTTCATTTTACTTAAACCTACCGATAATAAGTAAAATCAGAGGAACTGATCATTTTAAGTGGTCTCTTATTTTTTACAGAGCTGTATATATTTTTACATATTTGTTAAAACTGTCAGTTTAATAGGAGTCAGAAACAAGTTGCACTCTTCCTCTTCCTCGCAGTTCTGTTATTGCAAAAATGAATCACTGCCTCTGATTGGCCAGAAACAAACAGTCAGAGCCAGGAGGCGGGGCTTAGCACTGTCAATCATCCTAATGTACGCTACTCAATCCGATAATGGAGAAACAAATTACAGTTTGTCAACCATCATCAGTGGCTTTATGAACCAAATTAAATTTATTGTAAGAGCCTTGAATATTAATGTGGACGAAACCCTTTGAGAAATGAAAATAAATAAAAATAAACGTGTTTTTGTTCCTCTGGGAGCTGAAACTCGGCTTAGACTTGGTGTGAAAAACTAAAAGCAGGAATTCAACTTGTTCCCCAAAGTCAGAAAAAATTTACTGTGCCAGTCCTTTAAATAAAACAGATCTCTAGATTTTTATTAAAAAAATAAAAAATATGAATAAGCATGATTCCCTTTCCCACCTATTTTATTTATCTGAAGAGAAATACTCATAAAATTCTCAACTCTTTTTTTTTTTAAATATGACCCATAATTAGCACTTATCAACCAAAGTAGTTAGAAATAAAACCACATTTTTTACACTAGAAGGTACAAATAGATGCAGAAACTGGACAGAAAACAAAATCACAGAAATGAAAAAGTTCCAGTTATCATAACGTAGAAATGATGTGTTTCTGTCCATGCTTTGAGTTGTTAGCAGCATGTTTATGTCTGGCTCACAGTCAGACGGTGACATTAATCAACTCGCCCCATTTCTAGTCGAAACTTTCTGTATTGCAGAGATTGTGCATAAAGGTTAGCTCGCGGTTTAAAGGTCACTTCTTGTCATTTTTACATTATTTACTCCTCGTGTTATTCTTTTCAGTGGGATCCATGTGGAAAAATTGAATATTCCTCATTTATCTTCCCAGGGAATGGAGATTAATTTGGTCTTGAGTGCTTAATTTATGAACCTTTGCAGAGGCCTAATCGGAGTTTGTTACCGTCACAAATTAAACAATGGCAAGAGGCAAAGCAAGTTAAGCAGGCCTGTGGTTCATTTAGATTGTAATTGGGTGAGAATTAGATGGGACAAGGTTGACAGAGAGACTCTGTAATAAGCAGCAAACGACTGGGCAGGAAGCTGAGAGGAGTGGAGGGATGAGACGGATCTGAAGTCGACTCCTTAATTATTCAGTCATTGTCAGCTTCTCTGTGGAGATGGAGAATCTAAGAGCAAAGAAGAAATAAAAACTGGACCAGATTGTGACAAAGAAACGAGGAAAGTGAGCTGGATTTTGGTCCAATTAGAGAAGATTAATAATCAGTGTTTTGATGTATAAATCATGATCTCATTCACAGCATGCTGTTGACGTTTTTCCCACCTCTGCAGTAAAACTGCTTCTAAAACATGAAGAGACTAGTGACAGGAAAATTCAAATTATTAAACCCTTACAGAAAATATTTCAGTGCACGTTATTTATCAGGTGTCAGGAGATCCTGACTTGGTTTCCTTTTTTTTAGTCCCCTGCTGAGCTGCAGCGAACACTTACACAAATGTTTGAGTAAATCTAGGGCATGTAGAACAAAAAACGTTAATATTTAGTGTGAGCTATTATTAATGGCCTGTCACAAAGTGGGGGAAGTTTTTAGTGATAAAATAAATTCAGCTGCTGGTGTTGATGGATGAGCCAGATGCCAACAGGTAACTGTTCTTAGAGAGACTAATTCAGATTTATTCACTCGTCTTCCGTTTATATACTTTATGTTTATACAGACATGACTCAATGAATGAAACAAAGTCAATTCAGTTAAAAATGCTTTCAATTTCCCTCTGGGATAAATAACATTTCAGCTCACAGTATCTGCAGAGAGTCATTGTTGATGATGAGAAGATCATGTGTAGCAGTCAGTGTTACAACAAAACAGAAGAGGCTTCTGACTGAAGCATGTTGCTGAATGTTAATAAGAGTTTGTTGCCACTTCCATAAACTGTCCCTCTACCTCGCTCATGACAAACGACTGAAATATGATTGAACTGTGAAGCAGTAAAGATGTCTGAAATAATAAAAAATCATTGCACTTCTTAAACTTTATTAAAAATAGAAAAGTTTCAACAAACAACCAAAATAAAAACATGGACCGAAGTCTTCAAACAAACCATCAGCAGAAAATTTTAGAAAAATGTTTTAGTGTTATTTTACTATTAGAAGCAAAAGTAAACAAGTAACAGAAATAAAGTTATTAATTATTGAGTAAATGACAGTTATGCCTTTTTATTGTTTAAAAATGTCTAAGCTGGTCATGGTTCTCAGCAATTTTAATTTTCAACTCCTCTGAGAAAGAATCAAAATGGCGCCCTCTGCAGGTGGAGGCGATTCTGATTTCAACATTTGTAGTTTAAAATCTGTTTATATAGTTTTAAAAGGTTTTCAGCTGTGTGTAGTTTTTAATTTACTGTAAGGAATTAAGTGGAATTAAAATTAAGCTTTTCTTTTTGGAAGAATCGATATTTGATTCAGAAAATGTAAAAATGATGACATTTTCTGCTGCTGCGTCTTGTGTGAGCACTAAATGATTAGATCGCACAAGCAGAACTTTTCACTCCCATAAATCGTACCTCACTACCTCGCTCATGTCAGGAATGTTTGAAATATGATTTAACTGTGAAGCAATAAAAATGATCAGGCAAAAGGTTCATTGAGTCATGGAGGACATTATCAAATTACTGAAATAAAATCCACTTCGATAAAACAAAACTACCTGCAGGTGAAGCTGAGAGCATAAATACTCGAACATAAATCTGGTCAGGCTTGAGATTTGATTCAGTTCACAGGCTGAACATGTTTTATGTTATCATAATTATTAGCAAAAGTGTGAAAGTCAAAGACAAAAAGGTGATTTCACTGTAGTGACAGTGGAGACTCCATTCTGAGTTTGCCTGCCGACCCTGATGATGGGCTAAAGGAGGACGTTCAGCTCCTCCAGGGGTCGGAGGAACCCACAGCGGCTCTCTCTGTAACACTTAATCTGACGCTACAAGCAGCAGCAAAATAAATCTGGACGCTCACAAAGATTCAGCACCACTGGAAAGATGGACACATTCATACACCGACATGAGAAAAACTACATGAGAACAAGGATCAGCTTAGCCACAAAAAGTTTAATTTTTAACTCATTTTCTTGTCAAGAAAGCGTTTCATATCAGTCAATTCTGTGTTTTAAATATTTTAAAATTTCTGAAGAATGTTCAACGGGTGCTGTCTGAACATAGCATTCTTCTGTTGAAAATTAGCACCTATGCTAAGCTTAGCTAACATGCACTCAGACAATCCTAATTATTTTGACTGACACACTTACTACATTCAGTATGTTAAAATTAGCCAGAAATGATAAGGTTAGCTTAAGTGCTATCGGTTGCATGTGACTTACATTGACTTAGTCATTCAGTATGATAAATATTCCTAATAAATCAAAAATTAGTTAAAATTCTTGTTTTAGCTGTAAGGCTAATGTTAGCATAAGGGCTATCACTAGCTTATAGAGCGATTAGCACGTTAACACCAGCAGGACGTGGGTTATCCCCAGCCCGTTGACTAACACACTTCATTTAGCATGTCTAAAATGTCTGAAATATGAATTTTGAATTGAATTAAAGCTGCCAAACGTGACGTGACCTTTCCTGTTTTTAATTTCAGAAACACTTTATTGATCTCAAAGGGAAATGAAATGTTGTTGGAACACATTCATTCAAATTCTTCAAAGTTTTCACTCCGTTTTTTATTTTTAAATCAGTTATGAGGCGGGATGGTAAAATCTTAATCTCAGCAGGTTGTTGCTAGGCAACCAAAGAGGGGGTGAGTTTGATTACAAGCTTAGCCAAAGCCTTTCATCTGCCTACATCTCCCAGAATGCTCTGCGGTTCTGGGTCAGAGTTCGGTGAATATTCTGATGTTCTATTATATCTATTGGTATTTATCACGTGTCTATCAGGAAAAATATTGATTTATTGTCCAGTTGACTTTTTCTTTCAATGAATGCTGTGATGTTTTAAGATTTTTTTCTGTTGTCTTTTGATGTCTGACAGATAATGAAAATTCCCAATTCTCTTTCTCATAAAGTAAGAATATAATGTAAGACCAATAGAAAAGGATAATTTACACAGAAATGTTCTATTATTTCCATCATATTGACAGTTTTATACAATCATGGAATAGTTATACTCCAGTTGAGTTTTATATATTTTTATGTGAAGCACAAGGTAACTTTTTAATGATTTTCTGTTAGAAAATCTGTTCTTAAGCAGATATGCTGCTTAATTGTTTTTAAATTATTCTAATTACCTCTAATTATTCCAATTATCTTCCACTCTCCTTTATTCGTCACCTTTTCATCCAGAGGTCAAATCCTCAGTGATGCAGTAGCTGCTGTGATCTTTGGCGTCACTGCAAAGCTTTTCTTCTTACCTTAAATTTTTCCTGCTTTACACATCAACCACAGACGGCTTTATGAGCTGAGAACAAAAATGATTGCTTTTCAGTTCAGATTATATGCCTGTGCGCTCGGCTCCCTCTGTCTGTCTGTAGGTCCAAACATCTGCATCTATAGTCTGAATTTATATCTGCATACAGAAAGGCGACCCGCTGAATGAAATCCTTTCATATCAAATGGCTTTTCAATCGATTCTTCCACTTTCTGGAGCTCTGATGGAGGATTTAATGCTGCTCTTCAAGAAATATTGACTTGTTTGGTGTCTTGTAGAAAATACTAACACGTCCAATAGGTGTGCAACTAGGCTGAAATCCTGAGTCTATGCAGGCTGTGATTTAAAATCGACTTTATTTTTCACATTAATGAAACTATTCACAGCCATTTTCAGTTTGAAGATACTAAAGAAACACGGTGCAAAGGTGAACATGTTTTCTATCAAATAGATTTGGTTGTTTTTTTTATTATAAATAGACAAAAATAAATGCGTGTTTTTGCAAGTGCAAATCTGAAAAATGTGGCATTCAGCTGCATTAATTTTGGCTGAAAGTGGCTCCTTCACATGATTTATGGCAAATGTTTGTGTTTATTTATTATCTCAAAAGAGACGATTCACATCACGATATCTAAAAGTTAGCGATAAAGGCTAGTTATCAATATACAATCAACATAAATATGAGATATTGCAATTTAATACAGACAAATTAACAAAAAAAGAGAATAATAATGATAAATATAGTTTTTTTTATTTAAAATGAACATATCTAGTTACAAATTTAAAAAGAATAAAAAGCAGTACAGCACAAAAGTTTACCACAGGATGTTAACTTTTGTTATTCAGTATTTTGTGTTGATTCTCTCGAATAGTTCTCGACGTGCTATTGGTGACAAATTGATTATTTTTTGTATTTAAATGAAGACGTTCATCCAAACGCAGCGCCCTGAAGTGACTGTAGGATCCGGGATGAAATAAATGATGCAACAATAAAGTGGTGAGTGTGAGAAATCAACATGGTGATCACAGCGGCAGCGCCTGTCAGGACAGAGCGAGAACAACATGAATCAAACCGACTGGTATGGAATCCAAAGAGCGTTTTAATGAGGCGCTCGTGTTTCCCACGTAATTTCCCTAAATATGACAAGCAATTACCTTTGTCCAGGTTTGGCAGCAGACGTGTGTGGGGTTGCCAGGATTCTGCCTTTCAGGGTGTGTTGGAAAATTAAATATGCAGTTTGAGAATTACCTGCAGATTCTCCAAACGTTACCATCTATGAGGAGCATCAAGGTAATTTAGCTGCAGTCGCACAAATTTATTGAGATAAGTGTAGGAAATGTCACATATTTGTCATATTGCATCACCAAGGTTAAAAACGTTGGTTTCCCTTGGGCTGTTAATCTGTGGCCCACAGCTGCAGTTCAGGAATGACACCAGTTTCTTTCAATGGAAAATGTTAAGTAAATAATAATTAGAACATCGTCTATCCACGTATTTTTACTGGACAGCCGACTCTTCTCCACACAAACCAGCTTTTATTTAATTTTTTAAACTTGGCAGTTTTGAAATTAACAATAAATCAATTAATCTCATAAGTAAAAAGCCTAAATAATTTCCATTTTCATGATTTATTATTTTTCTCTTTTGATTTATTTTGCGAAATTGCTACTGAAGCACTTTTTTTTACATCGCGTGAGTCACATGATCAACAGCTGGATGTTACTACACGCGGAAACTCCGAAGAAGACGACAGGAAGTAGCTGGATGATGATGATTTTGAGAGTTTAGGAAGCTGTAGATCTGATTAAATCTTAGTAACTTTAGTAACAGTAACTTTCTACAGTTTGTTTGTAATCCAAGTATTTATTGCTAATGAAAGTGGTTTGAAGTTATTGTAAGTATTCCTGCAATGATCTGGGAGAAAGACTTGATTATTTTGCAAAATGCTATCCATTTCTACATGAGTTGTTTTTTCCAAACCACATGAGCCTCAGTGTAACACATTATAATTTATTGAATCTGACCATATTTCCCTCATTGCCTTTTGGCTCCCTGACAATGAAAATTTAGACCAATTTGAGTGAGAACTGTGTATTTTATGTCATAAACAGATAAATTTTAATGCATAAATAAAACTGATCAGATAGGTTTAACGATCCTCTGTTTTTGATTGCATGATGTGCTGAAACGTTATTCTGCTCATGCTCCCACTGCGCAGCGTTTAGTGAACTCCAGTCTGTCTGCGGTGCCCAGTTGTTCACATTGTTAGCCTTTCGCCTCAGGCTCGGTTTGAGACGAGGCGGTTTTACTCTCTTGTTGCTGTTTATTATATTTCCTGTCGTGACTGCCGGTTGTTTCAACACATCGCCACCTCAAGCGGTTGATCGTCTTGAATCATGTTTTCTGTTGTTTTCTTCTCTTTCATTTTAAAAGTTTAAGCGCTTGCCTGAAAAGTAAATCTAACTTTTACTTTTTTTTTGGGTGGTGAAATTCCAGTTTCGATTGAATCCGTCCCCCCACACCCCAAACAGACTCTGTGCTAACAGAAGCATGTAGGCTGGATTTAAACACCACAAGCTGCTATCTTCTTGTTCATGTTCTGTTGCAAATTTAATCACAGCTGCCTCACGCGTTCCTGTAACTCTCTCCCTCTGTTGGACCTGAATTGCTTTGTGAAATAGTTTGTATCAAACATCTCTGAAGCGATTGGTTCATCCGATTCTCACCTGTTTTTCTTCTGCTTACAGTTGAATGATTTAATCCTCCAGTTTAGTTCTGCTGCTCAGTTATAAAACAACGATGCCCACAAGTTGCTTCTTTATTGTTTTTAACTCTGTTGGTACCAGTTATATGGAGTAGGTTCTCAGCTTAATGCCCTGCAAAAACACAAAATCTTGCAAAGCGTTTTTTTGTCTAGTTCCTAGTGCAAATATCTGAGTTCACTGAAACACGAAAAACAAACTTACAAGTGACTTTTCAGCAACATATAAGAGCTTTTTTAAAAGTAAATAATTCCTTAATATTGATGAAAAACATCTTGTTGCACTGGCAGATTGTTTCACAACCAAAGAATTGTGCCGTTACCTAGCAACCTCAGCCCAGCCCAGCCCAGCCCGTTACCTAGCAACCTCAGCAAAGCCCAGTCCAGCCCGTTACCTAGCAACCTCAGCAAAGCCCAGTCCAGCCCATTACCTAGCAACCTCAGCAAAGCCCAGTCCAGCCCGTTACCTAGCAACCTCAGCAAAGCCCAGTCCAGCCCGTTGCCTAGCAACCTCAGCCAAGCCCAGCCCAGCCCAGCCCGTTACCTAGCAACCCAGTCCTAGTTCCATTAGCAGATAAATTCACTTATAACATGACATTGTTCACATTCTATGAATAATCTGCCAATGGAACAAATACATTTTCCTCAACTTTAAACAATTATTGATTTAAAACAAGCTCATCTAGCTGGAGGAGGGCAGAGAGTAGCAATACTTTAATGTATTTTTACTCAAGTAAAAGTAAAAAGTAGCTGTCCAAGAAGTTACTCAAAAGTAACAAAAAATGTTTGGTAAAACGTCTACTCTAGTAAATGTAATTGGTTAACTCTGATTGTAGTCCAGCACATGCTATTAATGAAACTGTGCTCATAATTCGATGCCCTCAGTTGAAAACATTTAAAACAAAGCAGTGGTTTCAGATGTTTTTCATGCAGTTTTTAGAGTGTAAAATTAAAATTTCTCTTAACAAAAAGCAATGAAGAGACGATCTCATTTATCCCTCATGTCTCTGTTCCCCTGGAGATGAGACACGGCCTCCAGTCATTTTTGGGAATTGCCTGTCATGTTTAAACACAAATGGAGCAATTTGTGCAAATAGAAAGTGTTATAGCGGAGCAGACTTCCAGGTGTGTTGACGACAGCTGGGCCCGGAGGAGAGGCTCTTCACCCTGAGTGCATCAGCGCCGGCGCTCCGGGTCCGTGAAATAGGGCAGCGAATGAATTAGGGTGTCATTGGTTAAAGGAAAAACAGAAAGAAGAGCTTTTTGGTGAAATTGCTACTCGGCGTCATAAGCAGGAGCAGCAGGAATGGTGTGAAATCAGATAGCGTGGTTATTTTGAAGTGTTGGAATGAGCCGTGTCTCAGAGAGCGAAGTGATAACTCAGCTGTCATCCTGCGTGGGACCAGATCATAACAAACTTCTCTGTTCGGGAAAACAAGACGCGCCTCGCATTATTCAGCACTGCTCTGACTTTTCCTTACAGTCATTTATTTTTTATGATTTTTCACTGTAAAATAAAATCTCTACTTTCACTGGATGTTATTTACACTGCAAAAACACAGAATCTTACCAAGTAATTTAGGTCTAGTTTCTTGGTTAGATTTCGTGTTTTTGCAGTGTAATGTTCACCAACCTGACAAATTGATGTGTTTTTTGGTTTGAGGAAACGACTAAGCGGTTTGTTCCTAAGGCCCAGAGGTAAAGGTCGCCCCCTAACCAGCATAACTCTGTACCAGCTGTTAATGATGAGAGGTCAGAGCGCCAGGCAGCATCTGTTTCTCTGTCGGAGTCGCAGTTCGATTTAACAAAGTCAACTGAATAATGCAACGATTCCTTTCCTGGAGGTCGGCAGAGGCCACTGGGATTGTTAAATTTGATTTTGCACTTGCACAGAGCAGCACACATGAAATTTAAACAGTAATGCTAGAAAAAGCAGCCGCCATTAAATTTCCTTACAAGCCGCCGTAGTAATACTCCAACTCGACGTAGTGTCTTTTCAGAGTTGGGTACTGTTGTGACCCATCAGATCATAACATGAAGGATCCATCCTCCTCAGACCTCAGACACACAAAGATTGACATTTTATCGATTACAATTTTATTATTTGTTACAACCAGTGGAGTATATGGCTTCAGAGTGAGCTATGGTGCCGAAACAGCAAACAAAGAAAATTAACCAGAACTTAGTAATTAAACCAAATGAAAAAATTAAGAAAAACATGAGAAAATTAAGGAAACATAAACGGCAGCTCAGGCCTACAAACTCCAAGAACTTTTATAAGGTGTTTTTAACGAACAACATTTTTAACAAACTGCCATTTTAACGAACGGCGTTCTTAACGAAATGCGATTTTAACGGACTGCCATTTTAACGAACTGTTTTTAACGAACGGCGTTTTTAAGGGACGGTGTGGCCGGTTGAGAGGAGCTGAGGATGGATGGCAGGATGTCGGCAGGTTTTATATCCGTCCCCTGCGGCAGGCCACCAATCGGACGTCTCCGTTGTTTTCTGGGAACTTTATTTATTTATTTTCTTATAGTTGTAATCTTTTGATGTTTGTGGTAATTAATTTTGTTCCTTCAGAAGTGATTGATCTAAAGAAATAACAGACTTTACAAAATGTTAATTTGGATCTGTATTACCCTTTAATACTTTAAGAAATGGAAATAGATTATTGGTCATGTTGTCACACCTGAATCTTACACATTGTTGCTTTATTTCTGTACATTTGAAATGTTTATCTATAGGAAATCTGCAGTGGAGCTGAGCTGTCCCAGATAATGGAGTGTTTTCCATTATTTGCATTTAAGAGACGGATGCTTCGTTCTGGAAAGTAAAAAAACAAGAAGCCATTCTTATCAAGGATTAGAGGCTGTGTCTTTATTCAGATCTATGCTTCTTCGTTGGTATTCATGCAAGCAGTAACCTGCGAGCATTAGTATGGGATGGAGCTGCTATAAAACATTATGCTTCCTCTGTTGTGGCTTCTCATTATTTTCCCCAGGAATAATAACGTAGAACCTTATGAATTATATCCTCTCCTCTATGGACTATCACACATTCTTCAAATGGATTTTAGTACAATCTTGAGAGTAAATAACATTGAATGCCACAAATTTAAATGGTTTCAGACTGAAAAGCATATCTAATACTGAGCAATAATTGGAAAACAATGCTGCATAGTCCAACACCTTTTTGTGGGGGAAACTAGTTTGTTTTATTTTATCAATAACAAAAAAGGTTACGAAAAGGGCATCTATTGGGGATCAAGATAAAATAACAAATAAGCTATCATTGAAACTTATTGCATGAAAGGCTGCTGGCTGGTAATCAGTTCCTGAATACTAAAGAGTGGAAAGCTGAGCGTTGTGCCAGGAGAGCCGATGCTGTCAGGAATTCACCTGTTTGGTCAGTAAATGCAGATGAGTTCACACACTGCAAAAACACAGAGTCTGTTCTGACCAGTTATTTAGTGTCTAGTTTCTACTCCAGATTTATTAGTACACTTAAGGAATGTAGTAGAACATGGTGCACTAAACTGTAAAACGTCATTTAACAAAGCTTCGAAGGGATTTTAATAATGGAGGAACTCGATTTGCTACAGCTCTAGATGCATTCCTGTTGGTTGAAACGGTGTTGCCAGTAGACATCAGTATTTATTATCAGACCAATAATATTCAAACTCTTTACACTTAAACAGAAGTTCAGATGTGAGTTCAGTTCAGTTTGAATTCAGTTTCTTTATAAAGCAGCAAATCACTACAGATGTCATCTCAACATGCCTTTGGTTACAGAACAATTCAATCATAAATTCATATTCAGATGCAACATGAAACTTTTTCTGCCTCAAGAGAATAAACACTGCCTTCCTACAATCGAAGGATTCAAGGAAAAAATGTTTCTATGCAAGACATGGATCACAAACGGCTGCAGAGAAAAAAACTAAAACCATTAAAATTTAATCATAGTTATTCAGTGGAAGACTGTTGATTCAGTATCTGCAGCCCTGGACTCCTGCTTTCAGCTGTGGGTTTTAAATGCTTCTGTAGCGTCCGTTACTCCTCCAGTTGGCACATATACAGTCATGCTGGACTGATAGCTTAAATATTTGATGGCAGATTGAAGACCATCGCTCAAGCCGCTTCTCTGGATGTTCTTAAAGGAAACTGAAACCAATACTTTGTGTTTGTTCAGCAAATTAATTCCACAAATAAATCTCTGCTATGGATTCCCTGCAGTGAGACGTCACACGCCCAAGATCCCGCCCCCAGCTTCCTGCTGGAGGAAGCATAGCTAACAGCAGCGGTAGCTAATCTACCACCGCTGTGCTAGCATAGCTAACAGCAGCAGTAGCTAATCTGCCACCGCTATGCTGCCATAGCTAATTACAGCAGTAGCTAATCTACCACCGCTGTGCTAGCATAGCTAACAGCAGCGGTAGCTAATCTACCACCGCTGTGCTAGCATAGCTAACAGCAGCAGTAGCTAATCTGCCACCGCTATGCTACCATAGCTGATAGCAGCAGTGGCTAGTCTACCACCGCTGTGCTAGCATAGCTAATAGCAGCAGTAGCTAATCTACCACCACTGTGCTAATAGCAGCAGTAGCTAATCTACCACTGCTGTGCTAGCATAGCTAATAGCAGCAGTAGCTAATCTACCACCGCTGTGCTAGCATAACTGATAGCAACAGTAGCTAATCTACCACCGCTGTGCTAGCATAGCTAATAGCAGCAGTAGCTAATCTACCACCGCTGTGCTAGCATAACTGATAGCAGCAGTGGCTAATCTACCACCGCTGTGCTAGCATAGCTGATAGCAGCAGTGGGTAATCTACCACAGTGATCACTTATTAATAATCGCAAAATAAACCTCGAGCCTGAAAAGATAAAACTAACAGACTGAATGTTCTGCTCTTTGTGGGAAATGTTTGAGTGATTTCTGGTGCAGCGACGGAAAAGAATCGTCTTTTTTCCCTGCAGCAGGCGTCCACAGTAAAAACGTTGATTTGTAGTTTCCATATCAGTAGTTTCGTGTTGGACTAGACATTGAACTTAGCATAAAATGAAAGCAGTGTTTCTTTCGACAGTTTATTCTATAAAATTTGCTTTTTCTCCAGTTTGTTCGTTTATGAAGAATTTTCTCAAAAGCAATCATGGTACTGAGTAAACGCGACCCTTTAAATATACAAAAAGCTGCAGAAATCGCACTGCTTTGCTTATTTCATTAAAATATTATGTTTATTTACAAAGTAAAAATAAAAAAATTAAATGGTTTGTGTAATTAAAATTGAAAATACTAAAAATGTTGATGCAACATGAAAAGTTTGGCCCTTCTGCTCTACAATGGTGGTGAATCAAATCAAGAAATTCAACCCATAAAATTTGACCTATGCTTTGAGAAAACACTTTGTTTTCTTTCTGTAATTGCTGAGGTAGAGATAAAAATAGAAAGGATGCCTCCTTGCTGCAGCTTTATCACTAAGCAGTATTGATCCCCGTCCACCTCAGTCAGAAGTGAACCCACCAGCTTCTGAAAGACTCTCAGCTTTAATGTGAGGCTATGAGGCAAATATTTGAACGAGGTTTGGTTCGCTGCTGCGTGCCCAAAGCTAACGCTAGCCCAGCTAAATAACACACTTCTCCTTCCAAGAGACTTGAAACAGTGAAAGCACAGCAGCACTAAAGTTGCTTTATCCTTGATGTAATATTGATAACATTAAACAAACGTTGTTCACATGTACCATGGTCCACAGTTACTGTTTCTCCTTCCTTTCCCCGCAGGAATCGGCGTTTTAGCAGTTTGTTTTCACAGGAAGCACAACAGCTTCAGCCTCCTGCTGCAGTGGGTGGCAGGGCCGGTCCAAAACTTTCTGGGGCCCCGAAAAGGCTTGGACACCAGATACACCAGATGCTCCATTAATCATATGTGTATCATAAGCATCATTTGTAATTAGCTAACATCATATCAGTGTTAATTTTAACCATACAGGAGCAGCAAACAACTGAAAGTATTTTGATTTTGAAATGCAAAATCTTACCAAGTATTTTTGGTCGAGTTTCAAATATCTTAGCACATTTAAAGTAAGAAAAACTAAAGTACAAGTAACTTTTCAGGAAGTTATAGGAGCTTGTTTAAGCAATTCCTTAATACTGATAAAGATTCTTGTTCCCATTTCGAAATGAAATAATCAGCCACGTAATTTTTCATCATTAAAGAATTATTGAATTATTGTAATAAGCAGAATCAGTAGATCGCCCAAAAACTACCCACGTAAGAGCAGCACTTACATTTACTTAGTGACTTTTTTGAAAAAAACTACTTTTAGCAGTATTTTTCTACACTTTTACTTAAGTAATTTTATTATGAAATATTTCTATACCATGTTTTTTTTTTTTTTACATCTACTACTTCTTGTTCTGCTGATCTGTAAAAATGTCCACCCTGCATACTGCTATTTATTTGTAATCATAGCTCCTGCTGTTTGTGCTAATGACAAACGACAGAAAAACCCACTAATCCCATAAGAGATTAATCCGTCTGCGGGAGGAAAGTTGGAACAAAACTAGCAGATGTGGAGCAGGAAGCATGGCAGGAACCCACAGATGGGATCCTGGGATCCAGAGGCGAGATTTACAGCTGGGTTTATCAGAGAAGTCGTGCAGAAGTATGCCTACCTTCAGGCCCCAGCGGTGCTGCCAGGTCCTGCTGAGCGGTGATGAGTCGGCACGCCGAGGTGGCCTCTGCTCGCTCCGGGAGCCGAGCCAGGAGCCCCGGCGCAGCTCACTAACTCCAGCTAATTTACCGCCGCTCAAAGAGAAAAGCTTGCTGCCTGCAAGCCAGAGCTTCGTTTGAAGGAGAAGTTTTATTACACAGCTGCTCTGATCAGCGCGCCAAAGTTATCAGATTTAACGTAAAAGTGTTGAACAAATGCCGTAGAGGGATTGTTTGGTTGTAAGACAGCGGACGCTCGCTGCAGAAAGAGCCGCTCCACCTTTAAGCTGTCACTGGTTGCCATGGTTACCTGCATTTATCTTGCTGTTTCAGCATCTGCTAGCATGTTGTTAGCATTACACAACTGTTTATCACAGCGTGAAAAAAAAACGCTGCTAATTTAATATCAGAGACCCATTAATGATGCAAACGCTTTGCATGCTGGGTAAATGACGAGAAAATGGCCGAAGCTTCAGTGGCTGGAGGTTAGTTACTATCAGAGTTGGTAGTAACTAGTCACATTTACGTGAGTAACTTTTCTGAAGAGATGTGCTGTTAGCAGTATTTTTGCTACATTTACTTGAGTAATTTTATTATGAAGTATTTCTATTCCTGAATAAAATTTCTGGATTTTCTTCCCACTGAATGAAGAACAAACATGTTTTAGCCAAAACAAACACACATGCACACACGCACACACACACACACACACACACACACACACACACACACGTCTGCAGTTTCTGTTATAGCTTCATAAATATTTTATTGGAAGAAAAATTTTGTTTTTCCTGATTTTGTCACTTTTTGTCATTTGGTTCTTAAAATACCAAAATTTCCTCTTCATAACTTTTCATTTTGATCCATCTGATGATGTAATTTTTAAATATGATAATTTGCTCAGTTACTCAGTACTTGAATCGACTTTTTACCAAATACGTTTCACCTTTACTTGAGTAAAAATACGTTGACGTATCTCTGCTCCTGCAGGCTTTGGAAGCTCTGCCTCCTCTGTCGTTGCAGAACAATCAGCACTTAGAGCTGGACAATGATAGTCTCTTGAATCTCTCGCTTGCCCCTCCCACCCCTGTTGCTGCATCTGCATGACTGGATTCAGTCGTTACTGAATCTGCAGCTCAGCTAACGTTGATGGATGCATTTCTCTTGGCAGCCAGTCCAACCTGTGGACGTCTCTCTGCTCCTCTTTAGTCTCGCTCTCCAGAGAGAAGTCGCTTAGCGTGATAAGTGATGTTTATGGCCTCGATGGCAGTTGGGGAAAACGGGGACAAACCCGAAGAGAGGATGATTCGGAGGCATCCGGGAATCGCGACTTTGTTTTCATTAATTGCTCCATCTCCTCTCCTCACTTTTAGCTTGAAGGACAAACATTCAGCTGTTTTCACGTCTCACAAGCCGAGGAATCGTCTGAGTGCAGCAGATGGAAAGCATTTACACTGAAATGAGGAGGATTTATTTTTATTTTGTCAGGAAGGCCACCTTGATTTTCCAGAGCGTTTGATTGGCTGGTTCACCTCTAATCAGCAGCAATCAGGAGGGTTGATTGGTTTGAAGGACCGGCTTCCAGCGACGGGCCAACAGGATGTCAGATGATGAGCTGGCATCTCTGAAACTACAGGAAATTAACCTGTATTAAGATGAAATGGTGGAAAATGGCGAGGACCAGTGGTAAATATGTTTATTACAAAATAATTATTCTTATCTGGAAATGTATTTATTTCATTCTAAAGATAAAACCAAAGTGCTTTTTTATTTAATTAATGTAAAATAATGAATATAGCTTCATTTTTTTTGATTGAAAAGTTTAATTTCATGGACATATAAAGCTATTTACCAGGCCAGTCAAAGCTAAACGGTGAGGAACAGAAAACAAATCCTAAAGGTTTGGAAGGAAATATCTTCTCTGAACTAAATTCAGATTTATGCCATAATTTGTAATTTTAAGTAATTTATAAGTAAATTAAATCCTGTTTTGCTGATATTTACACAGACTCAGTCAAACACCAAAGATCTAAAGATCCTCAGCTGTTATGATCCGATATCAATTCTCTGAGACTGCTTTTAACGAACCTATTATACAAACAAATGAAATCTTTTCAGACATGAAAATACTACTTATATAATATGAACTGAAAGAATCAAAAAGGAGATATTTAATTTTATACCCTTATCAGTTACTGTCGACTGTTTAAAAAGCTAATAACAGTTATTGCAGTTCAGTTGGTAACGATTTATTACGATTTAACTATTTATCATTTAAAATGAAAATATTTTTTCTGATCTTTTTGAGCATTTGTTGAACAGATCTCTGCTGATCACACTCATATCTCATGTTTTTACCCTCTTTTCAAATACTACCTCTCACTCCTTCACATAGTCTAAACTAAATGTTTTATTTCCCATTTCCTCCAAGTTTTGGCCCAAAGTGGCTCTTCAAACTAAACTCTGCTCCTTCCTGTCTCTGCTGAGGCTGCAGTTGCTGCTGGTTGCTGCAGTCGCTGCTGGTTGCTGCTGGTTGCTGCAGTTGCTGCTGGTAGCTGCTGGTTGCTGCAGTCGCTGCTAGTAGCTGCTGGTTGCTGCTGGTTGCTGCAGTCGCTGCTGGTAGCTGCTGGTTGCTGCAGTCGCTGCTGGTAGCTGCTGGTTGCTGCAGGTTGCTGCAGTCGCTGCTGGTAGCTGCTGGTTGCTGCTGGTTGCTGCAGTCGCTGCTGGTAGCTGCTGGTTGCTGCTGCTTGCTGCTTGTTGCTGCTGGTTGCTGCAGTCGCTGCTGGTAGCTGCTGGTTGCTGCTGGTTGATGCTGGTTGCTGCTGGTTGCTGCAGTCGCTGCTGGTAGCTGCTGGTTGCTGCTGGTTGCTGCAGTCGCTGCTGGTAGCTGCTGGTAGCTGCTGGTTGCTGCTGGTAGCTGCTGGTTGCTGCTGGTAGCTGCTGGTTGCTGCTGGTTGCTGCTGGTTGCTGCAGTCGCTGCTGGTTGCTGCTGGTTGCTGCTGCTTGCTGCTTGTTGCTGCTGATTGCTGCAGTCGCTGTTGGTAGCTGCTGGTTGCTGCTGGTTGCTGCAGTCGCTGCTGGTAGCTGCTGGTTGCTGCTGGTTGCTGCTGGTTGCTGCAGTCGCTGCTGGTAGCTGCTGGTTGCTGCTGCTTGCTGCTGGTTGCTGCAGTCGCTGCTGGTTGCTGCTGGTTGCTGCTGGTTGCTGCTGGTTGCTGCTGGTTGCTGCTGGTTGCTGCAGTCGCTGCAGTCGCTGCTGGTAGCTGCTGGTTGCTACTGGTAGCTGCTGGTTGCTGCTGGTTGCTGCTGCTTGCTGCTTGTTGCTGCTGGTTGCTGCAGTCGCTGCTGGTAGCTGCTGGTTGCTGCTGGTTGCTGCTGCTTGCTGCTTGTTGCTGCTGGTTGCTGCAGTCGCTGCTGGTAGCTGCTGGTTGCTGCTGGTTGCTGCAGTCGCTGCTGGTAGCTGCTGGTTGCTGCTGCTTGCTGCTTGTTGCTGCTGCTTGCTGCTTGTTGCTGCTGGTTGCTGCTGGTTGCTGCTTGTTGCTGCTGCTTGCTGCTTGTTGCTGCAGGTTGCTGCTGCTTGCTGCTGGTTGCCACTTTTCTCATGAGCCGTGAAATCAAGTGCCAGGTTTATTTTTGATACTTTTGTTTCTCCATTGAGGCTCCAGCTTCTATTAAACTATACAGATTCACTGTGTTTCAGGTCAAAACAACCTGGTGCTGCAGGACGTATGATAAAAATAAACAGTTTTGATAACAATATTAGGAAAAAACGTTGTAAAAGGACTTAAAGGATCCTTCATGTTGGGAATCTGAAGTGAGTTTTTGTGTGACATTTAGAAATGGACAACGTGCCTCCAAGTATTGACATTTTCTCAATTACATCATTAAAGACCTGCTGGTTCTGTAAATGTATGAGAAATGATGGCATGTTGGGTTGGTTCTGGACAGGATGAGTAAAAAGAAGTGAATGCTGCAAAACTTCTCCCATGGGAAAAAGTCTGCAGGGTGATAACGTCGGCTTTTATCACTACTTGCATGGTTGGCTGCGTCCTATATTGTTCAGAGACTGGCAGGCTCATCTGTCTCCATTGGCTGTCATACAGCAGGCAGCTCTATGGATCAGGGGAAGAGTATCAGCGTGAAATGTCAGGGTGATTTGGTTGGCCATTTACCTTTTTTCTTCCCTGAGAATTGCTGCTGGTTTTGTGGATTCTCCACAGTAATGGAACTGTTAAAATACCACACATGAAGTGTTTGCCTGCACAAAAAAATCAAAGTGCTTTGCAGAATCAATCTCACACCTTGAATTTGTTTTTTTTCCCCCACATTTTATGAAATTATATAAAAACACACTTCAATAGGTTTTATTAAGATTTCATGTCATCGACCAACACAGAGCAGCAAAAAAAATGTGAAGTGAAAGAAAAATGATAGAAACTGCTAAAGGTGAGGAATGTATTTTTTATTAGTCTGCAGATCCAGATTTCACTGCAATCACAAGATCTTTGCAACCGAGTCTGAACATGTTACTCATTTTCCTTACATGATGAGGTCAAGGTCAGACAAAAAATATTTTTGAGTTTTGCTCCAGATAAATCAAAACATGATGTAGTTTGATCTACACTTGTAGCTCTGGCTATAAGTTTACACTGCAAAAACTCAAAATCTTACCAGGTTTCCTTCTTAGTAAGTACTTCTTCCTTTCGCAGATAATTTAACTTATAACATGGGAAAAATGTCTTGTTTTAAGTGAAATAATCTGTGGAACAAATTAACTTATTCATTAATATTAAGGAATAATTTAAAACAAGTCTAAATATACTGTATTTCTTAAGACTTAATTTTAATCTAATTTATCTTATTTCAAGTGCACTGAGATATTTGCACTAGACAAAAAACTGAACTTGTTGCCATAACAACTGTTGTCATTTTATAAGGATTCAACACCAGGAAACACTCAAACATTTCCTCTGGAAAGAACAGAACATTCAGTCTGTCACAGTTTTGTGTTTTCAGGTTTGATTATTATCTTGTGATTATTAATAATTTATCGCTGTGATAGATTAGCTGCTATTAGCTGAGCTAACACTGCGGTGGTCAATTAGCTAATTTAAACACCTGTTCTACAGATGACCTGTCAGAGTTGGTGTTTAGGTCGACCTGTTTCTTAACTGAACCGAAACACTGAATTCTGCAGCACATCTTCATGCTGCGGTTTTCATAGTCAAGCTAGCATAACTGAGCTACTTCTCCCTCCCTCACCATTTTTTTACTTAGAACTTTTTCCTGATTTTTTTTTATCTAGTTGATGTAATAAGAATTCATGGAAACGTCTGTTTTTATCCAAATAGTATTTTGGAGTGCTGTCTGCTGTTGCTTAAACTCCAAAGAAATACCGTCGAGACTAACTGAGACGTAACTTTTGACACAGACCCAATACTGCAGATGAACAGCTTTCTACTGCAGGAGGCAAATGTATTTCCCACTTGTTGCTGAGCCTGAGTTTAAAAGTTTGAAGATGTGAAAGTCTGGAAACATAAAGCAGCTTGGAAAGTGAGTCTGTGGTTGTCAGAAATGAGGCGATGTGTTAGCAGGAAGCCTCACGGATGCATGAAAGCAGCTCTGCATCAGTCACCTTCCAGCGAAGGTTTTAATGCTTCACAAATAAATAACACAAGTCGAGCGTGTTGCTAATGATGTTTGCGTTACCTGTTACAGGGAGGAAAAGTGCTGGAGTCGCTGAATTATTCTGTGTCTGCAGAGCATCACAGTCAGAAGAAATGAAAGTTCTGGGAAATCAGGCTGTCAGGTTTAGCAACTCAATATTTTACACTGCAAAAACACAATTTACCAGGCATTTTTGTTTAGTTTCTAGTGAAAATATCTTAATACACTTAAAATGAGACAAAACTGACTTAAAAGAAACTTCTTAGCAAGATAGATGAGTTTGGTTTAAGTAAATTAAAATTCATTTTAAAAAGTATTTATTCCATTTGCAGATGATTTAACTCATAATAAGTTAAATAGCTTTTTCATCTGAATACTAAGGAATAATTGAGTCTTGCTCAAAAGTTACTTGTGTGTTATATTTCTTATTGTAAGTGTACTCAGGTCGTTGCATTAAGATTTTGTGTTTTTACAGTGTGATTCTGACTCTGAAGGTGAACGTACGTCTGAAAAACGTAGCGCAGCGTTTGTTAATGTTCTGCATCATCAGACCTTCTGAGGTTCATTTCGTTTCCTTGGTTCAGCCGTTTGCATATTTCTGTTTTACTGGAACACAATGATGAGTAAACATGAAAGTAATGTTCTTTCAAATCTTTTTAAAAATGTTTGCTGCTCCTGATGCCTGTCTGAGCAGGAGAGCAGCTCCAGGGATGATCAGAAATGTTTCCTTTCTGAAGAATAGACCTCATTTACAAGCAAAATATATAATTCTGATCAATATATAATCTTTTATAGCAGATGACTCAATTAAACAAATTAGATCTTATAAAGTTGTGACAAAACAAACAAAGGATCCAAGTGCAGACTATTTAACTGTTAAAGTAATTAATTTCGTTATTGATCAACATCATTTATTGATAATATAATTTGCTTTTTGCCTTTTCAGTGTTGCTGCTGTTGGGGGTAGGTTTATTTATTACCTTTAAAACATTTATTTTTATATATAAAAACATTCAGAGCCTTTATTGGATCATTTATCATCACTGGGAAAATTAAGACCGAATAAATTAAATTTCATAACTTTATAAATGTCTTTGTTTTTGTTTTACTTGAGTAAAAGCATGTTGAGTTATTTCTACTCCAACCGGAGTATAAATAAATGTTTTCTGCCTCCTCTGAGTGAACCCTGGTTTCTGGTCGGATTCTGCGATTCAGATGCTGATCTGCTGATTTTGGGACTTTCTGATGTCTGACGGATTCGATCGTTGTAAAGCTTCACCGCCGTTGCAGGTTTTCTCTGTTGGTTGTTTTCCTCATCTGGTTTTCCTGCTGGAATCACTTTACCTGTTCCACATGGATGGACGTTGGTGACCGCTCAGGTTACGGCGTGTGGCTTTTTTAGATCTGCTTCTTCTACCGAAGTGATTTGTTTGCAGGTCTGCATGAAACTAGTGAGACGAAGCCAAAAACACACATTTAATCATTCCCATTATTTTTTAATAAACAGGGTGGCTTTATTTTTACATTTCTTTAGATAGCTGTGTTTTGTATTTTCTCTGTTTTAGTGTTTAAGTGTGACAGCAAAACCAGAAGGGAGGCAAATAGCTGTTATTGCACTTTATGGAGCTGAACTAGATCTGAAATGCAGACGTGTATTTTTATAAAATATTTCACTGATTCAAAACATTGTCAGCGGTTTTGGTCGATGCATGAGGTAGCTGTGGAGTCGCTCTTCGTTTCCGTCTTTATTGGCAAAGTAAGAATACAATTACAAATACCCTTTGACATGGTTTGGCAGTGTTTGCCATTTTATTCTGGCTTTGCCAACTTTCCTTATCTGCTGCGGCGCGGCTGCAGGAGCTGTCAGCAACAATGAATACCTATCAGTCTTTTTGCTCTGATTCCAGCTGAGCATCATGTCACTTTGATTTTATTCAGCCAGCTGAGTCATTTCTTACTTCCATTAGAGTTGTGTCTCTTATTCTACGGGTGTTGTCAGCTGCTGACAAAGAGAAATAAACAATTAATGTCTTTATCCATGCATGAGAGCGTTTCAACGGGCAAGGAAAGGAGCGGAGGGAGGGAGGAACTGGTGAGAATTGGTGTTAAAAAACACCAAGGAAGAGGAGTTCAGAGGACATGCTGTAGAGGCTCATTGTGTTGTTTATGTGTGTAATCCTTTTCTCCATTTTCACTCATCCTGTGGGATTCCTTGTTGTTCTGTGGCTGCAGTGGTTTTGTTTCTGCAGCAGCTGCATTATCTCTGTGTGGCTCTCTGGAGACAGATGTTTTTATTTACACCCAAATTCAGAAAAAAACAAAACAACCAATGTAAAATTACTTGTGGGATGTTCAGCCTGTTTATTTTTGTAAATATATTCAGTGTTTCCCCCAGAAAACTAGCTAAGCCTGGAGCTCAGGGCGCCGGGTCGGCCATCCAGCCGCCCGCCGTGTTGTTGAGTTAAAAATGTTTAAACCTGACAGGAAGTTTCAAAATATCATTTGATAGTTGTGTATTTTTGGAAGGCTTGAAGATTAATACCTAAACACCAACTATAAAGTCTTAAAAACGGTCATCATTACAAGAAAACCAATAAATTAACAATGCTAAGCCTGGTGGCCCGCCAGGCTTTTAATACACTGAGGGAAACCCGGATATTTTTCTAAATCAATCAGCGTCCCACTTCCTCCTGTTGGTGCTTTTATATATTTTATTGCTATTTTTGTTTAGTTTCATCTCTAAACTCTGTTTACAGTCATGAAATCAAACCTTTCATTGTTCAGAACCTGAAACGATTTTATGATTCCAACTGAGAATTTCAAAAGGAAAAAGCATCAAAAATTTATTTGTTTTTGCTCAGACTTGAATATCAGTTATTTATTCATAATGGACACATTTGCAGTGAGATATAATTTGTCTTGATCCAGAGAGTCAGTGTTGTGGTTTCCTTTTTTGTTAAATAAATGCAGTGTAAGTCGACATTATTCCAGTTAATATCCATAACCTTGGATTGTGACCTCATCCCAAATCAAAACGTGTAAAAATGTTTTAATTATTGAACCGTTCTGGCTTTGTTTAGTTTTTTTCTTTTCCTCTGCTCTGCTTCCTCCACAGTTTTCGCTATAATTCAATTAATTCCTATCTTGGATAACACAATGCAGCCATTGATATCGTTCCCATTGTGGTTCCTTTGGTCCTTAATTAACATCCTATCTGCTGTCTCTCCTCTTCAAAGAGCGCTGAGGGCAGGAAGGCCACAGAAACTCCATAAAAATGCAAATCCTACTCACCTGTTTAATGCCAACGACAACAGAACTTTAAACCAGTTTGATTTAAACCGCCCCCATTAAATCCACACGTTTGTTATTTTCTCTGCTTTGCATTAACTGAAAAATGTTTACAAGTTTAATGTCAAGGCCAAACAGAAAATGCTGAGTCCTTTCTTGTTTTGTCTGTTTAAGCAGAAAGATTTTTAATGGTTATATTTGTTTTAATCAAATAAAAAACTCTTAAAAAGTTGGTACTTTGTAAAACTGAAGGCCACCAGCTTTTAGATGAGCTGAATTATTTCTTCTCAGCTCTTTAAGAGAGATAATAACAATCAGATTAAATCTAACCACAGATTCCCAAATGAATTCATCTGGACTTCAGCCTGACTTCCTGCCGGGGGGAATTTTCTGTTTCTGATCCAGGTTTTCTGTTTTTAAACTGACGTATGAAACCTTCACAGAGCCACAGACTCGGCTGAGCTGCACTCAGGCCTGTTTGCTTTGTAGGCAACTTCTGAAGACAATTAGTTGCACTAGATTTTATTCAGGGTTATTTAAACATTTCCCTTAGAAATGTGTTCAAAGCTTAGTCAATATTTGCAGCATATAGATGCAGAAACACAATTTTGCGATTGCAGTGTTTCCATTAATTAAGAAACTCAGTTGAAATCACAGTTTGATCATGCGATAAGTCAATAAAAATACGGCACCATGATCCTCCTTCCTGTCGTCTGTTTCATGGTTTGTGATGCAGAATAAATGTTTTCATTGCAGTTTTGTGAAAAACATGGATTTCGATACGACTGAAAAACCAAAACTTATCAAATGATTCTTTTAAATCGTGTTTCCATTAAGCAGATTTATTTTCCAAATGTTAAGTTACCCAACTGGCCAATGGTAGCTATAATTATGTCTTACATTTCAGAATTTTGCTGTTAAAAAAGAAAAGTTTGGCCAAATCTATTTTCCTGTCAAATCACTTCCACAGCCTCTCTGTATTACAGGAACAGTTTTACGTCTTCACTGTGAAACAAAAGCAGATATGGACTCCTGAACCTTCCACTTCCTCATTTATTCATTGCTCTCAGACGGCTTGTCAGTTTGCCGTCGTTCTTCCTCGGCTGACATAGTTCCCAGTAGGACAGCCAGCTGGTCAGCCAGTTGCAGATGGCCTCCCACACCCACTCTGCTGGTGCTTTTCTAAAGGCCGACTGGGTCTCAGAACGGGCCCAGTCTGGTCCGTGATTAACCCCTCCGTCTCCCTCGACTGTTCATCGGTTTTAACGGTAATGGAGCTAACATCCGTCCTGCTGACGGCTACCAGAAGCCTGGTTCTTATGCAAACTTTATGATGGCGGAGTCAGCTGGCTGTAGAAACACTGCGCCGTTTTTCAGTGCACTCACTCTAACCCTGATTTCTGCTGAATTATTGATGGTCAACAGGGTCAGGGTTTGCTTTTAGTGCTTCCCTGGGGAGCTCTGCAGGGCTTAGCACCGCATCAGCACTCATAGTATCACGGCCGCCCAGACGGCGAACAGCAGAGCCTGAAAGGTTCGACGGTGTGTGAAGATATGATGACTTTCTCTGCTTAGACACAGTTTTACTGTGAATATTTGCTGACAAAGTCTGAAAACAATAAATGTGAGCAGAAATAATCTAAAGACGATCTAAAGTGATGCTAAAGACAACCACATTAGATGTCACTTATTTAAAATCTAACTGTAGCTGAAGAGTGAAACGGGCTTTATAGCCACTGTGGGAAACCCAAATGGTTAAATACGGTGTGGATGGAAATGGGAACGGTTGGAGAAAAGGAATTAAGAAAGTTGATATGTGAGAATGTTGACGGCACAAAATGGTCAGTTTTCTTTGCACTGCAGAAAAACTAAAATTTTCCAAGTATGTTGGTGAACTTAGTACACTTTAAATAAGAGGAAACTAATTTATAAGTAACTTTTCAGAAAGACATACAACCAGTTTATGTCAGTAATGTCTCCATATTGATGAAAAATATTTGTTCCTTTAGCAGGTTATTAAATAACAAGATGTTTTCCCCATATTTTAGTAAAATAATCTTCCAATGGAACTAAAACATTTTCATCAATATTAAGGATTTTTTGACTTGTAAGCTAATTTTCTTATTTCAAGTGTATTAAGATATCTGCACTCAGAAAGGATCTAAAGTAGCAGTCAGTCTTGCAGTGACTCTAAAAAAGCCTCTGACTGAAGACTGTTGCTGCCCGGCAGTCTCATTGCTGTTGTCATCCTGGACGAGCCCCCACTTGTCACCCCTGGCTTAAAGGCGATGACAAAAATGGGAGACAGACGAGCGGATCTACACAAACGGTTTATACACAAACATGGCTATGGGAGGAACAAGCAGCCGGCCTGGTGTCTGTCACCAGACCGGCTGCCTGTTCCGGTCCAATCCGGAGACAAACCAAGCAGGTCGCTAGCTGGCTGGACGCCATTACAACACTGTTTGGTTTTAGTGCCAAACATTTTTCTTGTAACTGCCTTTTTAACTTTTTATTTATTAAAGTCGCACACAAAGAGAGAGATTTGTTTGTGATGTAGGAGTTGAATCCCGTTGGAGAAGTCTTGGTGTTCTGCGCTTCTGTTTGTGTTGAGCTTTCACTCAGACAACCTTAAAAACAAGAGCAGCTCCATTAAGATTCAGCATGAATATTAGATAAATGCCCCTATTACACTTTTTTTTTTTTTCCGGATGGTTTTCTTCTCCTTCCAGGCCCGGTTTCTACACTGGAGGTTCGTTGTGTGTGTGTGTGTGTGTGTGTGTGTGTGTGTGTGTGTGTGTGGTCCTAAGTAATTTTCTCCATTGCTCCTTCTCATAAGATATTTACATGACCATCTATTATGGATTGTGATCTGATTGAAGTTGAGTGTTCCCATCTTGCCCTTTCTGTGAACTCACCTCCCAGCACCAAGTTTTTAGGGGACTAAACCAATAAACTTAAAAATTAAAGTTGTTGTGCGGCACTTTAAACTTTCTCTACTCTCCATGCATCTCAAATATAATAAAACTAACCTTGAAATAACAATATTAGCCAAATATTGGCAAATGTTCAGTGAGTTATGTTCCAGTACATATTCATGTGGTTTTATAGTCCAATAATCCATCTATGTTTCTGTCATTCTTTACTAAATGACTAAATCTCCAGTCAGTTCAGCATGATCCTCCTTTTTAACCAGGGGTGTCCAAACTGAGGTCTGGGGGCCATTTGTGGCCCTAGAACTGATTCAAAAATGATACAAATTTGACCCATAGATGGAGTTGGAGATTTGTAATTTGTAATCAGGGTAAAAGTTGTTACCAGTATAATTTTCTTACACAGGAAAATGTAAAGTGTAACACAAAGTATTTGTGTTTTTATAACCAAGTTTTAACAAAGTGTCCAGTTTATCCGGAGACTTTTAGTTCAGCTTTTTTTCTATATTAAATTTGGCGAATCATAGGTATCGTTTTAAAAGCAAGTGACCCAAATACTGTTCTTATTATTGAAAATAAATTTATTAAGTTGAGCCCAAAAGAAACTGAGAACTAGACGCTTTTCTTTTAAAACAGCAAAATTTACTACAGTGTATCATAAGTAGTACATTTATGCCAAAAAACTCAGAAATGTTCTCCTTTTCTTTGCACAGTGGACCAAACAGACGGTCAAAACATCCTTTCAATTTTGTGTCTACAATAAATATCAGGCCACTTTATTTGATTGATTTCAGTTTGTTTTATGTTTAGTTTTTTTCCTTTTGAGTCGACAGTTTTGGCCCAGGTGGAAAAAGTTTGGACACCCCTGATGTTAGATGTTAGAGCAGCGGAGATGAAAAGAAAAGATTGAAACCTGAAGCAAACGGACGGGAAAAGAGGCGACTGTCAGCTGAGGGACGAGCAGCGAGCGGTCAGCGTGTGCGTCTGTCTGGCCCTTCTCATCACGGACCCGACCCGGCCTGGTGGCAGAGAGGGAGGAGGGACTTTAAAAGGAGAAAAACACGAGCAGAGCAGAGGGAGACGGGCCGAAGGGATTTAAGGCGATGAGTTTACAGGAAATGTCCCTCTGGTTTCAGAGGAGTGGAGATTCTCCAGACTCACCGTGGATTTGGACTTTAAATTAGGAGACGGTGCTGCCAACGTAAGCAAGGTTTTATTTTAGAGCCGCACAAAAATAAGACTTCCATGTTTCTCAGCTTTAAAGTTGGTTTGTTGGTATACTTCAATCAAGAGAAACAAAGTATTCATATTCTTTATGTAACTTTTCAAAAAGGAAAACATACCAAAATGTAGCGTCCCGGTTGAAAAGATGGTCTCTTTAACTGATGGTTCATGTTTCTTTATTTAACAGCTTTTATACATGAACACACCGTAAGAGCTATAAACATACAAATAAAACACCATTAGTGATTCTTAGTGGTTCTAACCTTTTCCTTTACCCTATAAGACCCACTTTATGCAACAACATTACATTTACATCACGTGTATTTAATTAACCTACATTTCTATACTACAAATTAACCAAAATGTATTTCAACTGTTTTAACAGTTTGACAGTTAATCAAACATTAACATCGTTTTATATCAAAATACAAAAATTATGTTCAATAAATACAATATTCTCGATAAAACACCCACCTTGTTCCCTCATCAACCGAGTGCTATTTAACTAATTGCTTGGACCTTAGTTGAACCACCCTTTAGTTGTCTTCACTCAACTGTGACTCGTATGCTCGCTCTCTGCACTATCTCCAAAACAGCCAACAGCCAGTTACCGCTAGAAGCCCGGGTATATCGCCTAGCAACCGTAACCCCTCCAAAACCCTCTTTAAATCCAAACATCAAACAACAAAACAAACAAAAAATCAATTACATACATGCATCAACAAAGTTATTTACACCAAAATGACCCAATTATATGTTACTGTGAGTTGATTAATCACATTAAAACCCTCAACATTCACATTTATAGTGAGAAAATGTGAATGTGTCTGAAAGTATTTAAAGTATAAAACCATATTCGACTCTGTTTACTCTGATGCTCCTAAATAAAGTTTAGCTCAAACTCATCTGGACCCCAACCTGAATTTCAGGTCAAACACTGTAAAAACACAAAACTTTACCGAGTGATTTTGGTTAGTTTCTAAACTAAATATCTGGAAATAATACAAACTTACAAGGAGGTTTTCATGAAAAGATGAGCTTGTTTTAAGTCAGATGATCCTCAGTCATAAAGCTGAGGATGATTTTCAGATTATTTAAATTATAACAACATTTTTCCAGGTTATAAGTGAAATAATCTAATGGAGCTACAACTTTTTCCTTATTAATGATTTATTAACTTAAACTCATAAATCTTACTTGTAAGTTAGTTTTGCACTATAAACTGGAATAAATTGGTAACATTTTGTTTTTGCAGTGAAAGGTCACATTTCTGCTGATCTTTGCCATTTTTTGCTCTTTTTTAATGTTTTTGTCTGAATAAGTGGCTCAGCAGATGTCTGACAGGGAAAAGCTTTGGTTTTATTTATTTATTCATTTTCTTTTATTGTTGAAGTTTTTTTTTGTTTGGATATCTGACTCCTGATTTCGCTCTTTCCTCTCTTTCTTCTTGTCTGTTATTTAAATAAGTTACTAAAAACAGTAAAAATAGTCTATATCTATTTTCTCCATTGTGCCTGTTGGGCACCTGGAGGCAAATCATAATTTAAACATTAGAGCTGGCAGCTTTGTACGTGGGAATAGATGTGGATGTTTTATTCAGGACTTCGGGTTTGGCTCGGCGCTCCTTCGCTGTTCTGCAGCTCGAGTCCAGTGAGGTTACAGATCTGGTGTCAACATGCAAACCATTAACATCAGTTTTAATAAATTAATATACTTTTGTTTCCCCATTTATCTGTAATGATCATTCAGCTACCACTCATTAATAGATTTCTTGAATTCTCAGCATTATTTAAATTTTCCAGCTGAGCTGCATCGTCTTAACTTTTAGATTTTTATATGAAAGTGATCAGATTAATGTGATGTCATTTTTTGAGCGTTGGTGATTATTTTAACTCTGGTGTCCTGACACGACCTTCAGGGTTGAAAAGATTTGCCTTGGTTGGTCTTTATAGCAATAATTTATGACTGAGTCGATAAAGTCGTACATCTACACATTCATTTTGTTTTAACTGTAGATTTATGTTTTGGCTGCTGTGTCTGCTGGGAGCACGGCTCTGTCAAAGTAAAATAACGGTTCAAAGGTGGAAGGCAGCACTTCATATGAAGGGCTGTGATCAAACTGACAGGAATTCATCAGGCTGTTGCCGTGACGTGTCATTCAGTAAATAAAAACACTTTTGATGCAACTTTGTCTTGGGAGTGTCATTATTTACTGAACGACGGTTCATGAATCATACATGTTCATGAAGACTCCTCCTTGTTCCTGACAGCGTCACTGTTATGAACACCATTCAAATAAAATGTTAGCATGTAAAAAAGTAAAAATCCTTGGAATAATTGTTCAAACATGCAACACATCAGCCGAAAACAGCAAACAGCTGGAAAAATGGCTGGTTGGGACCAAAACACGGAAACAACCAATCATGGAAATGACTGAGTATAATTTATTATGCCATTAATTTATTTATTGCAACAGATCTAACCATGTCTGCTCTATTGTTACTAAAGTTTTTAAAGGCGCTGAAGTTATTAAATGTAAAATGTACAGAGTAAATATGTTGATCAGAGCCGCTGCAGAGAGCTGCTCTTTATTTAACTGTAGTTTGTGTTTCTGCAAAGTTTCTTTGGCTTTTTCCATATTTGAAATGCAAATAGTGTTTTATATTTGTTAGAAATGACGCTTGTTTTCATGAAACCATACCCATAAATGTCATCCACCCTGTATGTAATTTATGCTCTTTAAATCCGACACATGAACAGAAAACATTATTCCTGTTTTCCTTCGAAGCCGTCGCTGCACAGAAAACATTTCAGCTCCTAATTGACTAAAAAGGTGAAACCTTTTGCTGCTGCGCAAATGCACATTTATTTAGAGTGTGATTACATAGAGGTGCTTCTTTTCATATATTGTTGGCTTTTAGATTGCCATGTAAACCTGGTGTTGATGCTACGACCTGTTTTATCACTAAATGTCGGATGTTTTGCCTTTTTCACAGTGATTGTATCTCTTAGCTTTGTGTTTTTGGGTGTAAATAGTTAAACCTAAACACCGGCACTTTCAGAGGAAATTGTTTGATTTTGCCGTCATAAAGTCACGTCAGACCTTCCTCTTCCTCCTCCTCCTCCTCATCGTCTGATAAACTTAGCAGTAAACACTAAACTGACTCAGACGCTGATTTTAATGTATTTTTTAGTTGGTGTTTCATAAAATTTCATCATAAAAAAGTCAGTTTACTAGTATTTATCTGATGTTTCAGTCCTCAGCCTTTAGTTTCTGCTGCTGTGAAACTAAAACAGTTTTGTTAAGTTTTGGCTAAAATAATGAAACCTTTTTGTTCTGTAACGTTTCACTTGAGTAACTTTATAATGAGTATTTTTACTACGCTGTACTTTTTACTTGAGTAATTTTATCATAAAGTATTTTTACTTTTGAGTCAAATTTCTGGATTTTCTTCCCACTGAATGAAAATCAAACATGTTTTAAACCCTCCAGACTCAAACCTGCAGTTTCTCTTAAAGTTTCTGAAGTTTTTACTGATTTGAAAAAATCATTTTGTTATTTTTGCCATTTGGGTTCTTAAAACACCAACATTTCCAGTTAACTTCATATTTTGTACTTTCAGGAGTATTTTTTGATGATGTAACTTTTAAATATTAAATGGTTGATAATAATCAGTTACTTGAGTAAACTTTATATTTTTACTCTTGATCGGCGGCTCTTCCCTTTTCCTTGAGGAGAAACATGCTGAAGTATTTCTACTCTTACTTGATTATAATTTTGGGTTCTCTTCTCTCTGCTGTTTGCCAACTTTTAAACCTCCAGCAGTTTATTTCTGGTCTTTGCGACATAAAGGCTGTTGACACGATTCTCAAGCTGTTTACAGACAGATTTAGCTTAAAGCTGCGGCGCGTTGGTTAATTTATTCAGCAGATTTAAAGCAAGTTGACAACAGCAGCTGCAGCTCCTCTCTCAACCTGCCTCCGTCTGCATGCAGCTGCAGAACATGGACTCTGGTAAAACCCTGCACTTCTCTGTTCTTGCCTAAAATTTGTTAATGCACTGAAAATATTTGTATCCAGTTTAACCCCAAACCTTTCACATTAAGCCTGTATTTTATGAAAGATTAAACATCAAAATAAAACTGTGAAACAGAACTATTCTGTCCTTACAAGTGTTTTCATCAAAACATTTAACAATTAAGCTATTATTAATAATAAACTATGATTAGAAAAGGCTTTTCCAGGGACAAAACCATTCTTTACAATAAATTTACAGTGCAGAGCAAATCTTACCAAGTATGATGAAATGAGAGAAAACATATAAAACAACATATAAAAGGTTGTTTTAGCTCAGTAATTCCTTCATATTGATACAAAATAGTTATTCCATTTGCAGATTATTTAACTTGTAACAACATAAGATTCCCTTTTTATAGGTATAATAATAATAATAATAATAATAATAATAATAATAATAATAATAATAGTACTTTAAATGATTAACTCAAAGCAGGATCCCATCTTGCTGAAAAGTGACCTGTCAGTCAGTTTTATCTAAGATATTTGCTCTGCAGTCTAGAGATACTTGGTCGGATTTTGTGTTTTTACAGCGTATTTTCATGACATGTTGAATCTGGACTACAGCGTCAGGAAAACGTCGCGCCGTGAGAGAAACGTCAGCCTGTGTGTGGATCTGAGTTTCCTCGTCCTGAAGCGAAGCGCCACCTTTTACATTCACGTCAGAAGACTCACCTGTTCTCAGGTGGACTCAGAGCGAGAGGGAAACTCCTCTGACACGGCGATGAAACGTTTGGACTGTCGGAGGACAAGCGGGCGCAGCCAGTGTGACCAAACACGGCGTTTGGGCTTGTTCCTCTCCTCAGTACAGCAGAGCTGTCTGGGTTCCTGCGCCGCCGTTGTTGTGCATTCGACTGAAACCAGGCAGAGAGGAGTCGGGTTTTCTGTTCGACCAGAACCGGAGGCAGCATAAACATTCACAGCAGACCCATCCTTTATCATCAGGATGTGGGAATATCAGCATCCAGCTGCTGTCTGGATGATCACAAAGTAAAGCAGGAAATAATCCGTCCTGCGTTCTGATTGGTCCACAGTAGGAGGAGGAAGTTGTTCCCTGTAGAGCTGCGTCTCCGTTACAAATCTACATAAATGTGTGTCTGTATCCTCACAATGTCTAAAAACACAATTTTGTTTCCATTACAGTTAAATCTGGTAAAGTTTGTTCATGCGATAAGTCAGCAGCGACGGATGTAAACGTGAGATTATAATCATAATTCAGATGAATGTTCCTGGCGCTCATCATCTGTGAGCCAATCAGGCGTTGGAGCCACAAGCCCCGCCTACTTCTGCACACAGGTTTGTGCTCCATTTCTGTGCTAAAGAAAAGTTCAAAACTTCAGATATCTCACAACCATAGATGGAAAAAGCCACTGAGGACCTTCTAGCAGAAAGATTTTCAGTATTGCTGCATGAACCGACCAACACATGACAGGAGAGACGCAGTACTAAGAAATATATCAAAGGTCAAACACGGGCTCTCCTCTCCTTCATCCCTTCTAAGACAGGAGCAGGAAGTTTCTGTTCATCACCTTGTGATAAAGTCCAGCCTGACTGACAGTTTGTATTTCTGTGCTGGTGGTCTGAATGGTTTCCATCTCAACCTCACAGACAAACATCAGGGAAGAAATTCATTTTTAATCAGTTTCTTACAAAAAACACTTGACATATTTTCACTGACTCTCTTTAAATGTGTAATTTTAGATTGGATTTTGTGACTGTATATAGATTAGGATATATATTTGCTAATTTATTGCGAGGGAGCACAAATCTTTCCCCATGTCTGCTATGGGGCTCCGTACCGTAAAAATGAACTCATGTTACATAAATATTTTCACTGACAAATTGTCTTGAAGGAACTCCCGTCTCATAAAGTTTTATCTTCTCATTTTTTTCACAGAATGCAAGTAAAGTCAAAATAACCTGTAGTCACTGAAGCGTAACCGTCCTGTCCTCTTACAGCAGCGTAAAACTCCAGAATCTGAGTAAGCACTCTTTAATAGAACCTGTTCTTGCCAGGGATGTTCACTCCCTCCAAATGGACATAAAATACTTTGTGCACAAAGCTGTCAGCGTGGAGCGCAGCAGCAAAGCCCACCAGCAGAGGAACCTCCGCGCCGCGGCTCTGCAGGCCGCTGCCCTGCAGGGGTCATTAGTCATCTCTGCTGTAGGAGCAAGGCCATCGCGTCTCGTTGGTCTCTGTTTTCCCAGAGTCCCGCAGCGAGGGAGGTGCTGCTGTGGTGTCAGCAGAAATGCTCTATGTGTTGTAGAAAGGTGTATAAATACAGAGATAAATGGAGGAGGGAGGAAGCAAAACGAGGCTGGAGATGGATCAATGGGATTAAGATGTTGTTGATAATGAAGAGACGAGGAGCAGCGAGCTGGAACAATGAGCTTCCCAGCTATGAAAATGCTGCATTTTTCATGAAAAGAAACAGCTGTTTACATGCTGGAGCAAGAATTTAGCTTTCCCTTTTTGTCTCACTGGTGCATCTGTAGACAAACAGAGAGATGAAATTTTAATTCAGTTCTTGAAGTTTTAGATTATGAGCACAAGAGGGATGTTCCATCTTTTCTCCACCGCGGTCCCAGGAGGCGCGAGGAGGTTTATTTACCTCCCAACACTCACATGTTCAGCCTACTTCTGAAAAATGGAGTTGAGATCTTATTTAATCCTTTGCTGCGTTGGTAAAAGTACGCAGGGTGAGTGCGCCTTTACTACCATACTGTTGGTTTGCATGGGAGTGCAGCTTTGAATTATGCTGCAAATAAAGTCGATCAATAAAAATGACTTTCTGACTACATACACATGCATAAATGTAGAAAAGTTAAAGGAGGAATGTTGGAGCTTTTTTTTCATGAGCTTTATATATTTATATATTTCCATATTTTGCATTTGTTGTGCAAATGTTGTTATGAAAACACAGATCTGAAATGGCAGCTTCTTTAATTTAAAGGAAAAACTGCTGGGAGTTAAAGCACTGAGTTGAAATCCTAGACAAACATTATTATACATACACATCTACACTCACTGAACACTTAAAAAGGTTCACCTGGCTAGCACCATGCTAGCACCAGTGATTGCTGTGGTACATTAGCTACTGCTGCTAACAGCTAAGCTAGCACAGCACTGGTAGATTAGCTAATTTAAACTCCTGCTCTACTGATGATCTGTCAGTGTTTAAATCGCCTTTTTTATTTTCTTTTGAACCGAAACATGCAGAATTCTGCACCACATCTACCTGTTGATGTTGTCATAGTCAAGCTAGCATAGCTGAGCTACTTCTCTGTCCTTTGCTATTTTATTAAAATTAAAACTTTTTCCTGAACTTATCTAGTTGCTGTAGTATTGACCATTATTAGCAAAGCACTGCGTCTGTTTTTCTTTTATATATCAGGCGAACATTTAAGATTTAGCGCATTATGTTGACAACAGCTAAAACCAATGCTAGTCATAGTTAGCAAGCAGCTTTTTGCCCTCCAGCTGGAAGCTGGGGGCGGGATCTTGTGACGTCACGCTGCAGTGGGTCCAGCAGCTTTGAGAGGCTTGTGAAGCAAAGTACTAAAGAGTTTAGGAAAGGTGGGTTATTCCTGAGATGTAGCACGTTATCTGCAACAATGCTGAGCTGAGATTTTAACCATCACAATTTGTGAAACTTGTTCAGATGATTAGTTTCATTTTGATCCAGATCTTCCTGTGCCTCCTGGTTTGTCGATGTTAGTTGCTCGGTGCTGGTTGCTCCCTGCTTGCTGTTTTTTCAGAGCTTATCAGATGTAACTCATTGATAAAGTCAATAGTTTCTCCTCCTTCAGGGTTTAATTCTAACCAGTTAAAATTAATTTAAAGACTCAATTTCCAAAGTTTTACAAAGTGCCTGACCAAAGAGCTCATTTTTCTCTCTTTCTTAGCTTTTCTAGCTACTTAATTACCGTAGTTTTCCTGAGGCTGTATCAGAAATTCATTATTCCAGAAGATGAAGGCTTTCTACCTAATCATTTCCAGTCCTCTGAGGTGGGCAACCCACTGAGTGGAAACGGGATTCCTGTCGGGCTTTGACATGCCACTTGCTAGCGGTTTAGCTTTCCCACACGCTGCACGAGGTTCTGCTGCCTCTTTAACTTCAGCTTTTATTCTTCTGCTCATTTTATCATCACCTGCAGCCAAAATCAGCCCATGTTTTCTCAGAGAAATAAAAATAAAATGCACTTTGTTCCCCCTTAGAGGTAATTTGGAGCTTTAAGGTTTTTTTCTATTTTCACAATTAACTGTGCTTAGTGTTTTATGTGGACCAGATATTTTCCCTGTTACTCCTTAAATCATCAGTTGTGACTCTAAAAAGATAAAAGTTTATTACATATTTATGAAAATAATTCACAACTCATGAAGATCAGTTTATAGTTGGAGAATTGAAAATATAAATAAATGGAAATAAGGCATCAGATTTATCCAGCACTCTATAGATTTAATAAAAATAGATGTTTAATGTGATATTTCAAGATCTTTGAAGGAAGGTTGTGTTTAAAGTCGTTAATTTTATTTATTTTGATTATTTATCAGATTAGTTGGACCTGGTAGAAGCTAACAGCTAACAATGTTGGCACCATTTTCTAAACCTTTAAGCTTGTCCTGTTTGGTTTGGCACAGTTGTTCTTCCATAGAAGCAGATTGTTGTTTCGGAGGAAGTGGGAGGCTGTGCTTCCCACTGACTTGCTTTAGTCTTGACCCGCTGGTTGTCAGCTCCAGCCAGTGTTGTGTTCAAGACCACCTAACCTGAGACCGAGACAAGACCAAGACCAACTTCGAGTACCACAACACTGCCTCCAGCCTCCCGGAGGAACGAATCTGGAGAAGCCAACACATTTAGAGACATCAGATGAGACACAATCTGCTCAGAATCACATTAAAAAACTTGACTAAGTTTATAATTAAACGAGTTATTGTGAATCATCTTACAGGTGGATCATCAGCGCTGACTGCTGCACATGTCGCCTGCATAAATCAAGCAACAACATGTTAGTCCAACTATTTAAGTTATTTACAATTCGACTAATAAAATAATTTTAGCGCAGCGCCTCTGAATGGCGCAGCACTTCCGGTTCATTTTTAATTTCTCATGGCTTGGTTCATCTCCTGCCTTCATGGCTGCAGCTACATGTTTATTTTTCACTAATTGTGACAAAATAAGAAGAAATTACTGTTTTATTTGTTCTTTTCAGGCTAAGTTTCAGTTCTTTATTTTAATGATTTAATGATTAATTTTGTTTTAGGAAAACACTGTTCTGGTGTTTTGCTCACCGTGGATACGCTCATCCTGTCGCTGAAGTTTGGGCTTTTTTCTCCCACCATTTACCCAGCATGCAATGCGTTTGGGTCATTAGTGGGTCACTAATCCCAACGATGTGATCAACAACAGTAGTAAACTGACAACATGCTAGCTAACCCTAAAACAGCAAGATAATTGCAGGTAACCATGGCAACTAGTGAGCGTTTCCGCCGTCAGGTTGTGCTCAGGCCTGTCACGATAACATTTACCAGAATTTATTGCGATAAATTATGGTATTGTAGTTTTGATCATTTTTATGTAACATAATGGTAATGGCATAATACTAATGAAAAACACATAGCCAAAGATCAATAAACACGAACAGAAAGTATTCCAGGCTGATTAATCGTTCTCGTCGGGTCTCATGTTAAGATGTGCTGACTCCACTTTTCTCTCGTCCTGATGTTTGTCTCGCCGTCCCGGGATTATTGATCGAGGAAGATGCAAATGAAGGCAAATGTAAAGAGCAGCTGGCCTCGGCTGCTGCTTATGACGCCTTACCAGCTCTGCAGTTTCCGCTCTGCTCATAAAAGTTAAAGATGTAATTCATTAGCTCTGGATGTAAGGATCATAAGTAAGTTCCTGGGCTGAACGGTTGTGATGGCCGTCGTTTCCTGTGTACAGCAATCAGTCGGTGTGCCTGAAGACATGATGCCGGCTGACGGCTCCATCAGGCGCCTCCACCTGCTGCCAGGAGAGCCAGACAGCTGCTAACAGCGCTACCTTAACCCACGTGCAGATAGTCGGGGTCTAATGAGGATGTGGGTGGAGGAACAGGAAGTATTTGTTGTAAACACAGAAATACGATAAATTAAAAGGTGCTCAGTCATTTCTATTTGTATGATTTATTGCTTAAATCTTTTCTCTTTTTCCACCAGAAACTGGTTGATAAAGTCTTCAGTCTGGGGTTTGGGCTCAAAGAGCCTTTCTTTAAGGACAGTGCTCTCCTACATGTTGCCATGGCAGCACTTATTATCCTACACCTTTTGGCTTCAGACATGTTAGTAGGTCAACATGCTAGAAGGCCAACATGCTAGTAGGCCAACATGGTAGTAGGCCAACATGCTAGTGGACCAACATGCTAGAAGGCCAACATGTTTGTAGACCAACATGTTAGTAGGCCAACATGCTAGTAGACCAACATGCTAGAAGGCCAACATGCTAGAAGGCCAACATGCTAGTAGACCAACATGCTAGAAGGCCAACATGCTAGAAGGCCAACATGCTAGGCCAACATGTTAGTAGATCAACATGTTAGTAGGTCAACATGCTAGTAGGCCAACATGCTAGTAGGCCAACATGCTAGTAGGCCAACATGCTAGTAGACCAACATGTTAGTCGATCAACATGTTAGTAGGTCAACATGCTAGAAGGCCAACATGCTAGTAGGCCAACATGCTAGTAGGCCAACATGCTAGTGGACCAACATGCTAGTAGACCAACATGTTTGTAGACCAACATGTTAGTAGGCCAACATGCTAGAAGGCCAACATGCTAGTAGACCAACATGCTAGTAGACCAACATGTTTGTAGACCAACATGCTAGTAGACCAACATGCTAGAAGGCCAACATGCTAGGCCAACATGTTAGTAGGTCAACATGTTAGTAGATCAACATGTTAGTAGGTCAACATGCTAGAAGGCCAACATGCTAGTAGGCCAACATGCTAGTAGACCAACATGCTAGTAGACCAACATGCTAGTAGGCCAACATGTTAGTAGGCCAACATGGTAGTAAGTCAACATACTAGTAGGCCAACATGCTAGTAGACCAACATGCTAGTAGACCAACATGCTAGTAGGCCAACATGGTAGTAGGTCAACATACTAGTAGGCCAACATACTAGTAGGCCAACATGCTAGTAGACCAACATGCTAGTAGGCCAACATGGTAGTAGGTCAAAATACTAGTAGGCTAACATGCTAGTAGGCCAACATACTAGTAGACCAACATGCTAGTAGACCAACATGCTAGTAGGCCAACATGCTAGTAGGCCAACATGCTAGTAGGCCAACATGGTAGTAAGTCAACATACTAGTAGGCCAACATGCTAGTAGACCAACATGCTAGTAGACCAACATGCTAGTAGGCCAACATGGTAGTAAGTCAACATACTAGTAGGCCAACATGCTAGTAGACCAACATGCTAGTAGACCAACATGCTAGTAGACCAACATGCTAGTAGGCCAACATACTAGTAGGCCAACATGCTAGTAGACCAACATGCTAGTAGACCAACATGCTAGTAGACCAACATGCTAGTAGGCCAACATACTAGTAGGCCAACATGCTAGTAGACCAACATGCTAGTAGACCAACATGCTAGTAGGCCAACATGGTAGTAGGTCAACATACTAGTAGGCTAACATGCTAGTAGGCCAACATACTAGTAGACCAACATGCTAGTAGACCAACATGCTAGTAGGCCAACATGCTAGTAGGCCAACATACTAGTAGGCCAGCATACTAGTAGGCCAACATGCTAGTAAGCCAACATGGTAGTAGGTCAACATGCTAGTAGGCCAACATGGTAGTAGGCCAACATGCTAGTAGGCCAGCATGCTAGTAGGCTAACATGCTAGTAGGCTAACATGCTAGTAGGCCAACATATAAAGTACTGTTCTCATACTGAGTGGAGAGACTCACTGTTAGTCAATATGCTAATTATAATTAGCTAAATTTTGTAGTTAGAAATTAATAGAATGTTTTCTTGCATTTTTATTGCGGGCTGCCCCAGGCACTGATTGGCCGGCACCTACTGTTCTACACCCAATGAGGTGTCTCTTTATCTGCTTTTGTTCCGTCATCGTTAATGCGACTCGAACCGCCGCGTTCACCCCCACAGCATAGATATATCAACACGTGCGGCTTGGTCTCGAGGAGGGAACTGCTACTTCTGTTGCCTTTTTGAGTTACCATGGCAACATACTAGGTGAAAAACTATGCCCAAATAAGCATTTTTGCTGATTTTTTATCTATTTGTTGTGTTGAGCTGAATGGAGAAAGTCCATGTTAGCCAACCTGCTACTGACAGAATTTAAGCTAACCTTAGTATTTCAGCTAATTTTAGCTGATACACTAGTGTTTACATACTGAATAGAGTAAGTCCATGTTAGTCAACATAACAATGATACTGCCATTATATTACTTGTAATAAATATCAGTTACTACAATAACCTCTGGAACAATTTATCATGTCAGGCCTTTAAAAACACACTGAATCCTGAATCCTCCCAGTGATTCCTATTCCTTCTCCATCCCTCTGTTTACACAGAAAAATAAAATTATTTGGTACATCGCAGCAGAAATAAGTTGGTCCTTATCTGTGCGTGAACACCGCAGCATATCTTACCTAGCACCAAGGGATGCAGGTGTCCATTGATATTCAAGCGCTGTGTGCATGTCAGGAGCGCTTTGTCCGGCTGAGCTGCATGGGGAAGACGGTGTTTGACAGTGTGTCTCAATATTTAATTATCTACAGCTGCTACAGGGCAAATAGAATCATCTGTCCGATCTGCAGACATCCCTGGGCTCTGCTCAGGTGGAGAAACACATCCAGCGTTTGTCCTTCAATTCTAAAACAGCTCGGAAAATGAAAACACCACTGCTTTTGTTGAATCCACCTCATTTGGGTAGAAATCTGAAAGAAACAGAAACATTTCGTAAATTGTCCTGAAACATTTGTGACCAAATCGTGAAGCATTTCTTAGCTTGGAGAGATGAGTAACACAGTCCTGCTGCAGGCGGCGTCCCACATCAGCAGGGTGGAAGTACCTCCAGCCTGATTAGTGGGATGCTCAGTGGTATTCTGGGGAAAATATGCCAGCAGCTGCAAACACTGTGAGGCTGGATTAACTACAAAATAAATAATGTTTTTGGTGATTGTCTTTAAATGTTAAATGCAGACCGTAGCCTGAGGTCCGTATGCAATAGCTTAAGTTTATTAAACGGATTAGGAATCTGCTTCAAGAGAAAAGTGACATTCTTCGTCTGCTTCCTTCCCTGTGGTCTGTGTGGTTTCGCCGCGGGGCGCGGAGACGCATTGTACACCTCACTCTGGATTCATTTGCTTTCCCACAATGCCTCAGTCAGAGCTGAGGCTCTCTGCATTGTGGCTTCTCCCAGCAGAATCAGGGATGCTGGGGCTCTTATGCTTTCATCTGCTTGGGAAAGGAGCTGAAAAAGGAAAGTATTGTGAAAAATGTCAGTCGCTCTGCTGAATGGCTGCTGCCTTGTCACTCAGCAAACTTCAGGTCAGACCAAATGAGTTTTAACTTGGTGCTGATTTACTTTAATCTGATCGAACCTCCACTCACGTTGAGGTAAATGTCTCCTGGTTGCATCTTCAACACACGTGTAGCCGATTCTTGGAGGTGATTTCCAGAGTTGGGCAGTAACATTTACTTGGGGAACTTTTTTGAAAAAAATTCCTTTTATAAGTGTTTTATTTTTACTTCTACCTGACTAATTTTATTATAAAGTATTTTTACTCTTGAGTAAAATTTCTGTATTTTCTACCAACTGAATGAAAAACAGACTCAGACCTGCACTTTCTGGTAAAGTTTCAGAAGTTTTGTCATTGAATAATCCGTAATAAAACCAAATATGAACCAACATCTTTCCTGAAGGACATGAAAAATCAAGATGATCTATGACTCTAGATCTATGACTAGATCTATGACTCTAGATCGTTCCTATTTCATAACTTGAGTTTCTGTTCAGCTGGAGTTTTGGTTTGAAGCTTCGCAGCAGAGCTTTAGTTATTTTTAAAAAGTGCGGCTGCAGTTTTGTTTTCTTATTGAAAATCTGCAGCTTGAGCCTGGAAGAGCAAAGAGAGCGGCCATGCTCGGTCTGCCGAGGAGGAGGAGAGACTAAGAACAACGGCATTAGAGTGACAGGAGGCCTGGACCGGACCTGGTTGGTCGGACCGGACCCGGTTGGTCAGCCTGGCTTTGTCCTGGCACCATTCTGCGCCTCATGCATTGACAGACATTGTGCCAGCAGCTTAGACAGGGAGGATTATCAGACGCCACTTTCAGCCTCTTAAACAAGCCACAACCGCAAACAGCAGGAGACAAAGCAGATGAAAGACTTAGTGAAATGTCAGACAGCTTTGTATTGCAAATGTAGCTTTCATGCAGTTTTGCTGCTGCTCATGTTCTGTTTCTCCGACGTGATGAAGACGCCGAGAGGAAGACGGAGCGGCTGCTGGACGTTGTTGCTAAGCGTTTAATCTCTTGTGCTTGGAGAATACAAACGATCTTGTAATCGTCCCTGACCTTGACATGAGCGGCGGGGGAGCGCGGCTGCTTTGCATTTCCCACAGATGCCTTGCGGAGGCACGCAGAACAATTAGCCAACTTAATAAAACGGAGCTGAGCCCGTCTTACGCGCAGCGTCCGCCTGGCGTTCCCATCGGAGCGCCGACCTGGCAGAGCCCCAAACCACAGCTTCCTCTCATTCCCAACACTTAATTATGACAGAGCGGCCATGTTGGGTCGGGCTGGACGCTCCTGTGGGCTTTCGCGCTCTGCGGTTATCGATTTTACTGCTAAATTACATTTCCAACGTTCATGAGTGGTGTAATATTAGCAGAGGAGGGCAGAGTAACTAGAAGTTATACTCAAGTAAGAGTAAAAAAGTATTTTCTAAAAATTATCATTTAATATTTAAAAATTACACACAAAATATAAAGTTACGGGAAAATGTTGGTATTTTAAGGAACAAAATAACAATAATTCATATAAGTAACATAAAATAAAATCAGCTTCTTCAATAAAAAACTCCAGAAACTTTAGCAGAAGCTGCAGGTTTGTGTCTGGAGAGTTTTTAAAACACGTTTCATTCAGTGGGAAGAAAATCCACAACTTTTTCTCAAGTAAGAGTAAAAATACTTTATAATAAAATTAAAATGTTTTCAGTTTAATTTCCTGGGTGGTTTTGAAGGTTTTCCTGAATCAAACAGTTTGACTGAATCTTTATGTTTACACTGCAAAAACACAAAGTCTTACCAAGTAATTTTGGTCTAATTTCTAGTTTCTTAGTTCACTTGAAATAAGACAAAACTAACTTGCATGAAATAATCTGCCAGTAGAACGTTTTCATCAGTCACACCAGATCAGGCTCACGTTGCTTAAAGGTTTGTCTTATTTCAACTGAACTAAGAAATTTACTCCAGAAACCCGGCCAACTGGGTCTGGAAACCCGACAACCAACTGGGTCTGGAAACTCGACCAACTGGGTCCGGAAACTCGACCAACTGGGTCCGGAAACTCGACCAACTGGGTCTGGAAACCCGACCAACTGGGTCCGGAAACTCGACCAACTGGGTCTGGAAACCCGGCCAACTGGGTCTGGAAACTCGACCAACTGGATCTAGAAAGACCAACTGGGTCTGGTTTCTAGATTTTGTGGTTTTGCGGTGCAATAGTTTGTAACAGGCAATAAATGAAATATGAATATTTTGACATTTTATCATCCTGCAGAGGCTTTACTAGGTTTAATACAGAATTATGAGTTCGGTATCAGTTAAAATTCATCAAGCTGAATGTTTCCAACGAATACTTTGAACGTAGTTTTATTGTAACACCAACTGAATGAATCTTTCGGCACTTCCAGGCGCCCCGCAGACAGAAGGAGAGTGTGTGAAATGTGTGTGTGCTGCTGTTGACCTCTGTGCACCAACCCTGAAATCGCCTTCATCCAATGACTAAACTATTGTCCTCCGACGGCGGCGCATTATCTCTGTTATTTAATATGCTGAGAGTGGAGATATGATTATTCTTCAGGCAAATTCAATTTCTGTTTTCAGCAGTTTGATTATAAGAGCCTGAACTTTCTAAGCCAGTCTGCGTTTTAGCGTTTTAGCCTTATTTCACAGAGGGGTGATGGAGCTGAGGATGTTTATTCCTTTAACAGTCCAGATCCGCTTCTGTCGTCTCTCGTCCACAGTGAACCGTTAGGAGCAGCAGTATCAGATTCAGCTGCACACATTAGCTGTTATCTGAAGCATTTCATGTCCCGTGTGCCTCCTGCTCCACTCTGAACATTTCATGTTGTGCGATTTGTTTGCTCAGATTGCTGCAGCCAGCAGCTCCATCCATCTCCTTTATGTTTGGCCTGGATTCCTAAAAGGCGAAGCTTGTTAACATCAAAAGGTAAAAAAATAAAGTGACAGAAAGAAGTGCTTTAAATTTTTAAAAGGAAATACAGGAATGAAACTCAGCAGGGCTGGAGATTTGCTTTGACTTCACTGCTTCAGTCTTTATTTTATCTCAAAATAGCTCGTTTCAGAGGATTCGCATTACAGGCTTCTGGACTGCTGTATTTTTGGCACTTTTTGATGTTTTGCAACAGTTTGAAGAGTAGTTTAATAATTGTGACAGGAAAACCAGGCTGTATGACCAGAAACAGAATCTGAAGTGTCTCTGCAGTGTTTCCATCATGTTTTAATAATCTTGTTAATTTCCAGCCTCTCAGCGACTCGCAGCTCATCGCCAAACAAAATGTTCTTTTTGAGAAGGATTTAAATCACTTTTAAGATTTTGTTCTTCTTTAATTTTATGATATAAACAGAAATAACCATGTGGATTCAAACAGTGAGTTTTAGTTTCTTTTGACTGAATTACTGAAAATAAATGGACTTTTTGAAGACATTGAAACATATAGAGCAGGGCTGTTGCAATAATCAACAAATCAATTAATTAATAACATGATAAATGAAAACTAGATCTTTTTTTATCTACCCAAACCTGGATGATAAAAGGAGGTTTACCGCCTGCCTGGTTCTTTGGTCTCTACTAGGAGAATTAATAATCCATTTTATTTGTTGTTTTTTATTTATTCATTTTGGATATTTAAAATGTTTTCCAGTTCCAGAGTTAAATATCCATTAGACTGAAAAGTTTATTGATTGCTGATGATGTTATAATATTTAAAATAGTCTGAACCAAAGTTATGGATCCGTAACGTTTGTCCTGTTGGTGTGGATCCGACGATGTTACGGACACGTTTGGGTTTGTTTCACTTTGGTTTCTGTCCAACACACAAGACAAACACGCAGCTTTGCAACATTTGCTTACGTTTGCAGCTCCACCAGGAGCTGCTCCTTATGAATATCATAGTTTTCACATTTGAACGTGTAAATGAGTGCAGAGAGGTGTTGATACGGACGCCTAACAGTTGGTTAGCAGTGGTTAAAAACAGTATTTCCTTGTTAACACAACGCTGCATCTGAGCGAGCCTGGAGGTGTGTGACGTCTGTTTATGCTTTTCTATTTCTGGGCTCATGGTAAAAAGCTGCACTCTGATTTACCGTCTTTCCTTCTTCTACAGCTGGACACGTTTAACTTGTCATCAGGATGACTTCAGTCATTGATTTCTTTGCATATTCAGTTATTATTCAACCGATGGATTTTATAACTGCATGTTGTTGTTTACGTTTGTAACTTTCCCACATAAACACAGAAATACGATTCTTTTCCTTCCCATCAACTGCTTCATTTGATCAGCAGGATGAAACCTACAGTTAAATGAAACCTGGAGATGAAGCTGTTATCAACACAGTGCAGAGCAGCAAAGGGAAAATAACGCAAAAAAACCGTTTAACAACTCAAAACCACTTTTTTCTCGCTGTCTGTATCGGTTAAGCTACACGCAGACTCGTTGCCATAGCAACTGACAACAACAATACATGTATCAGGATTCAACACCAAAAATCACCCAAACATTTCCCTCACACAGAGCAGAACATTCAGTCCGTTACAGTTTTATGTTTTCTAGATGTTTGTGATTATTAATAAGTGATCACTGTGATAGATTAGCTACCACTGCTATATGCTAAGCTAACACAGTGGTGGTAGGTTAGCTACCGCTGGTATTAGCTAAGCTAACACAACAGTGGTAGTTTAACTAATTTAAACATCTGCTCTGCTGATGATCTGTCAGTCGGTGTTTAGGTCGACTTTATTTTTTATTTTGTACATGGACCGAAACACATCAAATTCTGCAGCACATCTACATGTTACTTTTGTCATAGTCAAGCTAGCATAAGTGAGCTACTTCACTCTCTTTTTCCTGACCTTGTTATCTAGTTGCTGTAATGTTGACTGTTAGTAGCAAAGCTCTACGCCCTTTTTCTTTTATATATCAGGCATACATTTAAGATTTAGCACATTATGTTGATAACGTGATAGCTAAACCAATGCTAGCCATAGTTAGCGAGCAGCTTTTGCCCTCCAGCAGGAAGATGGGGGCGGGATCTACTGTGTGGCATCACGCTGCAACGGGTCCACATACGACTACAATAAAGCTGCATTTTTGGATGATTTTTATTTTATTTTTAGTTAGAATTTTGTAATTTTCTGCTTTAAATTTTGCGCAGGAAGCAGTAAAATCCTGTACTTTCTATTTCCTGCAGCTCATTCTGATGCAGAGGAAGACCCGTGTCACAGGACCTACTGTGGAAGAGGCCGGCAGTGTGTGCTGATGGCGGAGAGCGGGCGCGCCGAGTGCGTGTGCCAGGAAAAATGTCGGCCCTCCTTTGTGCCCGTGTGCGGCTCGGACGGCAGGTTTTACGAGAACCACTGCGAGGTTTACCGCACCGCCTGCCTGGAGAGGAGGCGCATCTACGTGGTGCACAGCAAAGACTGCTTCTTCAAAGGTCAGTCTGGCCACTCTGAGCTGGAAACGACTCGGTCTGAGTGAAACTTACCTTTACTAGGATTTAGAGGTGGGGAATAGAAGGTGATCTGGGTTTATCCTGCAGTGTTTGGTGCTGGATAAGTTTTATTTCTCATTTCTGTCAGTTGTTCCTGTATGAGTATTTATTTTTCTTGTTAATAAAAGGTCAGTTTCAGATGTGACCCGGTAGAAATTACACTTTTGAAGTTGGATTTTAAAGCTTTTAATAACCAAAAAACAATACCCATGACTTATTCTCAATGTTTTAACCCCCCACTGGTTTGCATTCAGACATTAAAGGTTCACACTCAAATAAAACATAAATATCCACCTGGTTGCTTTTATTCAGTTATTTGTTCACAGAAATATTTAAGAAAAACTTTATGATTTTTCATTAGAAAATAATTTAAAGGTTGTATAAAATATTTTAAGTGATGAACAGTTTTAAATGGTGCCTAAATAAGCAACAACATCTGTTTTTATTGAAGCTGGTTTTTATTTTCATGTACCAAACTTAGATTATTCAGAGCTTGCAAAGACCTACAAACACATTTTTATAAATGACTGAAACAACCAAACGGGTCAGTTTGAGGTGCTGCACATCAGTGGATTTAATTTGGATATTAAAATTTAAAGTTCTTGTTTGGCGGTTTTGGGAAGCATCGGATCAGGAGGTTGCAGAAGTTTTCTCCTGTTTCCAGTTGCTTGTCAGATCACCTTCGCATAAAACCTTTTAAAATTGTTCCTTCCACAGTAGATGTTTAAAAAAAGACAGTTAAAGCTCTGGTTATTTTTGGTTGCATGTCAGCACAACTTTAAAAAACAGATGCACACATACAGAGCTGGCAGCACTTTTTGTCATGTCACATTAGGGAGGGAAGCGTTGCTGGCAGACACCGCCATGCATATCTAATCCACATTTGGGATGTTCAGTCGCCACATTAAGCTTAAACTTTATGTCTGAATGCAAACCAGCGGGAGATGGAAAACGCTGGGAATAAGTTATGAGCATCGTGTTTGAGTGTGTGTAAATTGGGAGTAATTATTGCAGTTGACAGACAAAGGCATCGTTGGTAGACATGTCTCACTTTGGCTGGTTTTTACGATCGCAGTCTGTGTTGGCGGACACAGATCAGGAAATGAAACGTTGGTTCATTTGAATTCACGACTGTTGGATCCAACGAGGCTCAGATTCAGCCTCAACTTGTTTAACTGCAGCTGCAGAGAGAGACTTTTACTTTTATTTAGTGCTTGTATTTTTATCTCTTGGTTCATTTTAATCAAACCCAACAATCTCTAAGCCTAAAGAATGGAGGCCTTAATACCACATTGTAAAAAAACTAAACTTTTATCCTGGTTTTTGGAGGGTAGATTTACTTTTTAATGTGATAAGCCTAAAAGCTGAGCTGTGAAAGCTCATTTCCTTCAGCTCAGGGCCAAAACCAGTCAGTGTCGGTAGACTTTCATCTGCTGATTCACGCTGCCAACAAAGTTTCATTCGTTCATGAAGCGCATTTACAGCTGACCACAATGCTTCACAATAACTACAACACAGGCAGAGAAATGACAACATAAACATTTGAGTTTGATTAAAAAGGAATAAAAACCAAGACATGCTTAATTTCAGTTGCAATAATTTACCTAAAAAAACCACAAAGAAGACAACAGGAAGTCTTTTCGGTTCGTAGCAGGTAGGCGGGGCTTATGGCTCCCACTCCTGAATAAGATCCAACGTCTTCTCTGATTGGCTGATAGAGGATGAGCGTCTCCTAGGCTGAATTATGAATATATCTCATCTCAGTGTTTACATAGTTTTATTCTGTAAAAACACAAAATCTTATCAAGTATTTTTGGTCTAGTTTCTGAAATGGTAAATTTACAGTAAGCAGACAGTCTTTCCTGTATTTTCTGTTTTACGTTCCTGCGTAAATCATGTAGCTTCACATGTTTTCTTATGAGCATCAAAGAAAAATCCAGCTTTCTTCAAGGAGAGAGGCCTGACATGCTTAGTTTCATGTGTTTTATCAAAAATACATTTTATCTGTTTTATCCTGAGGCGTTTGGGGCGATGTAAGTTGGTTCTGCGCTCCGAGCCGCAGTCGCCCTGCTGGGGCAAACATGGCAGCCAAGGTGAAGCAGTTTAGCTGCGTCTGAGGAAACCAGATATTCTCTTTGAAGCAGAAGGAAACTCAGGCTTTCTTCTGACTTGGTTGGATTTTTGTCGTTAAAAGTGTTTTGCACATGATTTCTGAAGATGGTAATAAACCTCTGGCTTGGTGGGACTTTGTTGTTTGTGTTGAGTACTTTAAATTATAATATAATAGAGAAATAAAAGTGACAGATGATTCAGAGTAAAATGGAGGCAAAGCAGGATAACAGGATTTGTTATGCAGCATTTTTAGGATTATTCTGAGCTGAAAAAGTTTTCAGCAGCACAAAGACTTTAGCATAAAAGAGATTACTTTGCTTTCTGAGCAGAAATTAACAAAAGTATCTGACATTAAGTGGCTACAATGGGAGCATCATTTTCCCTCTAAATAAAAGTAGAAGAAATTTTACAAGATTTGCTGCACAAAGTCCTGTTTTCATGTGAGCATTTTAATCACCTGGGTGCTTTTATTCTCTTACTTTTCAGAAAATATTTAAGAAACCTTTGTTTTGTTCTGCTTTGTTTTGTGAATACTTAAAATTATATACAATTATAAACATTTCTTATTGCATGGTTATTCATTTAAGTTGTATTTTATTTTCATTTACCAAATTTGCATTTTTTTGAGCAAATCCAAATTTGCTGTTTGTAGTATGTGCAAAAATTTACATATTTTCATAAATTATCAAGAAAATGAATGAATGAATGAATGAATGAATAGGACATGAATAAAGTTTTCCAACATCAAATTATTTATATAGGTGCACAAAATATTGAATGTTTTCATCAATAATAGTATAATTTATGTTAGATTTATTTCCACAAAGAGCTGTTGGTATAAAACATTTATAATTATTAACATGCTGGATACAGACTAAAATATAATAAAATATTTTGGTCTGTATTTTATTACAGACTAAAATACAGACAGTTAAGGTGAGTAAACTGTTTATTTGCAGGTTTTTCCTGCTTGTCAACATTTTGTTTTTCCTACAACAAACCATTTTTAGGAAACAACATTCTCGGTCATATGGGAATTATTAATAATTTAACTTTTTAGGAATGTGAGTGAATAAATAAAACAGGAAATCAGAAGCCTCGGTATTAAAGCTGAAGTTTAGGCATTTCAGCCTAAAAGGGACATAATCTGATTTACACATTTAAAAATCTCATTGCATTTGGCAATCAGTGGACTGATTTGTAAAAATTACCATCACAATCACAGATGTTTGGGGTCCCTGTCCCTTTCTCATCCTGCCTGTGATTACGAGCGTCTGCAGCTGATTAATGGCTCTCATCATGGTGATGAATAGGAAACCTCTGGTCCAAAGAGACTCCCGCCTCCATCAGGACGCCTCCGGTCCAAAGAGACTGTAGAGGTCCAAAGAGACTCCCGCCTCCATCAGGACGCCTCCGGTCCAGAGAGACTCCCGCCTCCATCAGGACGCCTCCGGTCCATAGAGACTCCCGCCTCCATCAGGACGCCTCCGGTCCAAAGAGACTGTAGAGGTCCAAAGAGACTCGAGCCTCCATCAGGACGCCTCCGGTCCAGAGAGACTCCCGCCTCCATCAGGACGCCTCCGGTCCAGAGAGACTCCCGCCTCCATCAGGACGCCTCCGGTCCAGAGAGACTCCCGCCTCCATCAGGACGCCTCCGGTCCAGAGAGACTCCCGCCTCCATCAGGACGCCTCTGGTCCAGAGAGACTCCTGCCTCATCAGGACGCCTCCGGTCCAAAGAGACTGTAGAGGTCCAAAGAGACTCCCGCCTCCATCAGGACGCCTCCGGTCCAGAGAGACTCCCGCCTCCATCAGGACGCCTCCGGTCCAGAGAGACTCCTGCCTCATCAGGACGCCTCCGGTCCAGAGAGACTCCCGCCTCCATCAGGACGCCTCCGGTCCAGAGAGACTCCCGCCTCCATCAGGACGCCTCTGGTCCAGAGAGACTCCTGCCTCATCAGGACGCCTCCGGTCCAAAGAGACTGTAGAGGTCCAAAGAGACTCGAGCCTCCATCAGGACGCCTCCGGTCCAGAGAGACTCCTGCCTCCATCAGGACGCCACCGGTCCAGAGAGACTCGAGCCTCCATCAGGACGCCTCCGGTCCAAAGAGACTGTAGAGGTCCAAAGAGACTCGAGCCTCCATCAGGACGCCTCCGGTCCAGAGAGACTCCTGCCTCCATCAGGACGCCTCCGGTCCAGAGAGACTCCTGCCTCATCAGGACGCCTCCGGTCCAAAGAGACTGTAGAGGTCCAAAGAGACTCGAGCCTCCATCAGGACGCCTCCGGTCCAGAGAGACTCCTGCCTCCATCAGGACGCCTCCGGTCCAGAGAGACTCCCGCCTCCATCAGGACGCCTCCGGTCCAGAGAGACTCCCGCCTCCATCAGGACGCCTCCGGTCCAGAGAGACTCCTGCCTCCATCAGGACGCCTCCGGTCCACAGAGACTCCCGCCTCCATCAGGACGCCTCCGGTCCAGAGAGACTCCCGCCTCCATCAGGACGCCTCCGGTCCAGAGAGACTCCCGCCTCCATCAGGACGCCTCCGGTCCAGAGAGACTCCCGCCTCCATCAGG